>NC_136491.1:71578324-71778324 GCF_053919585.1 Euprymna scolopes | reverse complement strand
GGTCACATTTCAGAAGCAGAGAAGCAAAAGATCAGTGGAGCTGATTCAAGATCACACCTATTACTGATGAGACGATCACTAAAGTTGCACTACATATCGTTGAACAGCAATAAAAACAGATTGTTGGACATCTATAACTTAACCTTGATGGACAAGTAAGGTATAGCTTGAAATTTATTTGCACTAAATATGGTTGAATTGTAGAAAGGATTGTGAACTTTATTAATGATTCCATCTCCTTCTTCTTCTCTGTCTCCACTACCTCCTCCATCATCATCATCATTGGTTTAACATGCGCATTGCATGCTGGCATGCAATTGCACTAGCATTTGGGTCTTTATCTTGCTTTCTCTCTAGTCCATTCTTGTCGCTTTCTCCCATCTTTGACCTTCCCCTGTTAATTGAACCTGCTTCCTTAATTGTTCTACATTTACTGATCCAAGAACATTATCCATTCTTTCAACATCGCCATAACACCGAAATCTCTTTAATACTGTCCAAATTTTATCTTCCTCCGAGGTCATAGACTTGTCTTAAAAACTCACAGTATACATCCATCATACCATTCTCATATTTTATCTCTCCATGCAACGCATGTTCTCAACCCTCACTGGTCAGGTTTTATTTCCATACATCATCACACTGCATGCATCTATCTGATAGACTCTTCTCTTGGTCGACAGGGAAAACACTGTGCTAGTTAGTAATGATAGAATTTATCTGAATTTACTCCGTCCACTTATAACTCTTGAAATCCCACTAACACTTGCGAAACTATGTGGCGTTTTTTAGGAGGAGGAGATTTACTTTGTATAAAAGTAATGAGATCAATCGACTCACTAACAGTTTAACAATTTTATCAAACCAGAAAAAGAAACTTCCGTTTGGTTTGTGCATACATTTCGGGCACATCATTGTCATCCAAAACTAGGTTTTATGTCTTGAAACTGATGCATAAAACTCCTGAAATAAGCATTTTCAATTAAGAAGACATTGAAATTTTTATATTTTATCACATATTCATGTTTTGATTTCACCATTTTTCACCTAATTTGATTGAAAAAGCTATTTTAAATATATTTTTAAAACACCAGAATGAATAAATGCCTGAATCAAATATCAATTAAGCATTATGACAATTATTGAAAATGGACTGGCGAACAATCATAAAAATAACCATTTTACAACAGAATAATTGAACTCGTAATTGAACTATTTTGGTTTAGTTGATGGGGACGTTATTGTTACATTCGATAGTTACAGCCGCCATCTTGGACATTACTAATATAGTCGTCACCACCAACATCATAGTCCTAATCGTGTTCACTGCTATTTCAGAGTCTTTTCTCAGATTCTTTTGAAAACAAACACATGAACAAATATGCACAAGTTAGAAAAGCATTTCATCCAAGGTATGAAAATTGTTAAACAAAATGTTTTTACTATAGGCTTTAAAAATAAAGGTACAAGATTCAATTTGAAATTTATTTATCTTCAAAGTGCATTTTTATAAATTTTACAAAGTAATGTATAAAAATTTAATTTAAATTGAATCACAAAATTACCTTGGATTTATTTTATGTAATGTACATTCTGGTGCACTTTTTAAAAAAATCATTGAAAATTTTATATCTATATCATTAATTGCTAGATGAAAGATAATGTTTTTTAAATTGCAACAAAATGTACATTACATAAAATAAATCCAAGGTAATTTTTTGATTCAATTTAAATTAAATTTTTATACCTTACGTTGTAAAATTTATAAAAATGCACTTTGAAGATAAATAAATTTCAAATTGAATCTTGTACCTTTATTTTTAAAGCCTATAGTAAAAACATTTTGTTTAACAATTTTCATGCCTTGGATGAAATGCTTTTCTAACTTGTATCTTACTTTTTTAAGATTACATTTTAAAACTCTCCTTCTCTCTATTTCATTTTGTATTTCTCCTCACACCACAACTCATTTTTGCAGCCCCCTCTTTGTATTATTACAGGTCTGAATATTCTCTCTGTTTCAGTTTGTATTTCTCCTCACACCACAACTCATTTTTGCAACCCCCTCTTTGTAATACAGGTCTGAATAATGAGAAAATCTGAATTTTTTTAACAAAAACTTTAAAATAACTTTTTTAGATTAAATTGTTTTAAACTTCTTTCAGAAGAAAAAATCTTTAAAATTTAATAAGGAACATATTTCATATAGGTTTCATTAACAAATATTCAGTACATAACGAGAAAAATAGAGATGAAAATTTCAAAAGGAGTGTATAACTGGTTACGGACAATAGTAGTCCTCGCCATCGAAAGTCCATTATTATTATTTAAAACATTTTGTGTCCTGCTCTTTCGTGCTTTTACTTATATGGAATCATTTTTAAGTTAATTTTAAACAAGGGTGGTATCATAACGACTATTCAAAAAGTCAGGAAGAGTCCATACAATAACAGAATAGGGGAGATGGCATAACATTAAGAGAATTACAAGTTAGAATGAAAAATAAAAAGTGAAAAGTAATTAGAGTCACAGAGATGAAGGCAAAACACTTAATCTAAACTAAATTTAACTGCTCTGGAACATTGTCTGTGTAGGGTGAGGGTAACTGTAACTAATTGTATAGGAAGAGATTTGTTATACATACACAAATCGCTGCAAAGGTAATAAGGATAGGTAGACCATTTGAGAAAATATTGATAAAAAATGACAAGAAAATTTTACTTTTTTCGTCCCTCCACAAAAGGAGGGCAGACCAGTAAATTCACCTTTTGTCCGTTCGTCCGTTCGTCTGTCCGCACTTTTCTCAATAACTACGCCTTGGAATTTTTTTAAATTTTGCGCAAACATTAAACATGATATGAGTAAAAAAGTAACAGAACGGATTTTCTGGGAAAACTCTGGTTTCTCCCCTAGGGATGCCTTTCAGGTTAAAATGGCTAAAATTGACACTCTTGTGCTTTTTAAAAAATTGATGCCTTGGATTTTTATAAAACTTTTTGAAAAGTTGTAACTAACTGATTTCTATGTAATTTTGTTTGTCTATAATTCTTGAGTGTGCCCCGGGGCTCTTTTAGGGCTAATAAAAACACTCCATTTTTGGGACTATTTTACCATACTTGTTAAAAATTTTCTGTGTATTTCTATTTATCAGTTTTGCATGGTGCTGAACTCAAATTTAAATATGTTAAGGCCTTGGGGACTTTTGGGGCTCAATAGGGGGTGGCAAATGATGGACTTCGTCATTTCTTTTTTTGCATGGTGCAGAACTCAAATTTACATATGTAAAGGCCTAAAACTGCCTCGTTTGTTCATTTTCACCAGGATTCAACGTCCCCTGGGGAGTTTTGGGGCTAAATGGGGGAGGGTTCAAATGCTGAACTTAGTCATTTTTTTATGCCTCGTTCATACATACTTCACTTGTTTTCTTATATCCACCCCTAACAAGACACATTGCTACTGAGACATAAGGGGCTAGTATGAATTAGGGGTCAGATCTACAGAGGTATGCTATGCAAAAAGTTGTATAATGAGATGTTTGTTCACATTACATTTAAATCTTTGCATCTTGGTACAGTCAGGGAAACCAGGGAGCGGAGAGGGAATTCTAAAGGAAAGTGGTTTAAGGAAAGAAGCTATTGGCTTTCAGGCATCTGGGGACCGCCATGTTGAAGCTGTGTAATTTGGCATATTGCCTGGTTGATCAGAGGTATATATGTTGAGGAGGTACAAGTGCAGGTTCGTTAGAGCATATTTAATTGAATTATTTGTAAAGCACAAGGATGCAATATTGCAATGATGGGACAAGGGTTGGAGCTTGATAGACAATGTGGCGCCTATTAGATTACAGGTTCTTTTTTTGGTCCCTGTCTAAGAGGGAAAGAGAGACTAGTGATTAGTGCACTCACCCAGATATGGCTATGATGCTTGATACTCGAGCGAATGATGTCTTTGTGGAGATATAAGATATTGACAAATGTGAGAAATTTTCTAACCTAGGAGAGGGAGCCCACCTTTTTTGCAGCATACTTAGCAGTATCTTCTATGCATTTGTTACAAGTTATGTCACCTAAAAATGTTAGTCCAATGAGTCTGAATATTCTACTCTCAGTTAGAGTGCTATTAACTATGGCAATCGGTGATTGGAAAAGTTTCTCATAATTATTAAAAGAAAGGATTTTTTTTTCTTAGTAGCATTAAATGTAACCATTCATTTTTTGTCCCATTTCATTATAGACTGTGCAACATTTTCTAAGGATTCAGACATTGCCTTGGATATTAAATGTGTTCATTTTGATGCATATTGAGTATAGAATGTAATGTCGTTAGCAAATATGCCCAACATACTTATGGAAGAAATAGATCTGAGATCAACATGGAAGAAAACAACAACAAAAAAAAAAAGCAGAGACTTTTTTTAATGGAAATCACTCTAGACAAGGCATGAAGCCACTTGATGTAAGGAAGAAAAAATACTACTTCAAGATTAAAAAACAGCCAACGATAAGTGTGAGATGGATAGATCTGATCTAGAAAACAGCAATTCTTTCTCTTTTGTCAGAAACAACAGGCATTCAATGTGACGGCTACAGTACAAAATAAGAGGAGAAGCAAGACTTACGAGACTGCCAAAAATAAACCCAACGGCCATTTTCTACTCTCCTGTATTCCGCAATCAAATAAAATGTTACACACAGCATTATGAATCGACAACTTAAGTCAAAGAAAAGTTTTCTCTGTATTGAAAGATGAGAAACCTATTTGTTGAATGCATTACCATACAGGACTGGAAGGTGCTTCACTAAGCTCAATCTCAGATTCACTTTTGTATAATATTCACAGCAAGAACTCGTCTTATTACCACAGCTGTAAAGAACTTTCTTTTCTTCTTTTATGTGCCTAACATTAAACGGAATTTCCATAAACAGTTTCTTTTCAACAACTTATGTCTGTGGAACACATTACTATGGGACTGCTTCTCTGCAGGCTAACAGCATGTTCATCTTCAAATCCAATATCAGCAATTGCTTGCCATAACCATCCTCATAAGTAATCAGATTTTGTTTATTCGATTCATTATTTTCAGTCCTCTCATAATATTCTTCATCACTCAGCTGATAATCCATCTGTCTTAGTAACCCTTATCCTCGTGTGGATTTTAGCCTTGGTAAATGGAGACTCTTTAGTAAAAGAAATAACATTTCCAAATTTGGAATCAAGCATTTTAACCACAGATTGCATAACCTTAGTGAAACCAATGGTGAGGCTGTAAAGTGATGATGCTATGCAAGGATGCAATCAATGAAATACAAGAGAGAAAGACTCGCTTTCCAGGAAGATAAACTAGCAAAGTCCACCTGTTGGTTTGAAATAGAATCGAGGAAGAAATCAAATAAGAAAGTTCTGAGTTAATGCTAGAGGGGGGAAAAAATGTGAGAAAAATCTATGCGGAGAGGCAAAAACGTATTTGGCAACATCCGAGAGTAAAACGAGACACGGGGAAAAAAGCGAATTGTATATTGAACCAAGCAATCTAAAAAGATGAACAAAGGCAACGGGAAACGCCAACATTTTAGGAGCTTTTTTTTTTTTTTAGTAATGTTTTTAGAGGAGAAAAACTGACTCTTGAACTAAAACCTGTTTATAACGATTGGCAGGAAATTGAGCTATGAGAAGAAAGAACACAGAAATGTCTATACAATCTGAATGTTGATATATATCTCCTGAGATGGATAGTAATGGTCATGTACGCCTTCTTAAAGGGATTTTGTGTGAGCTTTCTACGGTCCTAGTCATTATCTTTAGGCAGTCAATCACATAGAGAAAAGTGACCGATAAATAGAGGAAGTTAAAACCTGAGCTATAATAAATATAATATACATAATCTATATATTAATACAATAGCGTATGTTATTTTTCTGTGTCACACTTACATCCGAGTCGTTTAATTGTTATATACTTCCATTTCTTGTCATAAATAATTTTATCGGGAATTCTTCATAAGTTTTGGTTTTGATTATGGCTGAAGGAACTCAAGTTATATATATATATATATATATATATATATATATATATATATATATATATATATATATATATATATATATATATATATATATATATATATTCATAAGTTTTTATTTTGGTTTCGATTTAAGCTGATGCACCCAAGTCATATGGATATATTTTTTTTATTTTTGAAATTGCAACTTTATAATATAAAAATCGATAGAACATTAACTCTATAATAATATATACGAAATCTGCAAGAATTAAAATATCATATTTAAGCGTGCTTTACGACCGGGCTTTGCAGGGCGTTCGTGCTAGCTTAGATAAATACTTTTGCAGTTTTAACAAAAGAGCTACAATAATATCAGAGAGTCTCCATTTACATTGAACATCTACAGAATGCCAACATCAATATATTAGATATGAATGTGTCCCCTGTGGAATTTCCACAGGTCCCATTAGTATTTAGTATATAATTACTATAATATAATTAGAAAAAAAAAAAAAAAAAAAACAAGAGCTAGGCAGGAAATGAAAGACTGATTAGTTCAAGCAAAAAGTGTGTTAGATATCGGAGAGAATGATGAGATGTCATCTTATAAATAACATTATGTGAATAGAATGGTTTCATGTATGCCAATTTTACTGCTCTACGGTTATTGCAAGTGTGAGTGGTCTGAAGGTCTTTTCTCTTTTTACTAATAACTACCACTTATCAAGGCCCCCCCCAAAAAAAACACTAAAAGAAAAGAGTTAATAAGATGTCAGTTGAATGATGAAAAATATTATGAAAGGACTGAAAATGATGAAAAAGGTTGAACAAAATTTGATTATTTATGAGGACGGTTTATTAGAAGTATTTGCTGACGTTTATTTTTTTTATTATTCCATTTTCACTCCAAACAAAGCACAGTGCCACTTTGATGAAGGGGTTAATATCGGGGACATAAAGTGCAGGGATACTATGTTGGGAGTTGAGCAGGAAGATGTTTTTTCACATTACACTTGAACTTCTATATCTCAGTTGGGAAAGCAAGAATCTGAAATGGAGTTTCAAAGTCTAGCAGTTCTGGGAGAAGAAACTATTACAGTAGAAGGCTTTCTTACATCTAGGAGTCTCTACTGTGTAGAGGTGGTATTTTACTGCTTGTTGGGTTTGTCGGGAGTATTTATGTCGAGGAGGTACAAGGGCTTGTAGTTCATCAGAGCATCCACCATTAAGATACTTGTAGAACAGACAGAGGGATGCAACACTTCGCCAATGGGACAGAGGTTGAAGCCAAGATGATAGTTCAAGACCTATCAGGTTGGCGGCTCTCTTTTGAACCCTATCCAGGAGTGAGAGACTAGAAGCAGACGCACCAGCCCAAATGTGACAACAATACTTCATACATGGGCAAATGGTGGCCTTGTAGAGGTACAGGATACTTTCAGGTGTAAGTAACTTTCTAGCCTGGTAGAACGGCCTTGGCAATGCTCTCAATAATATATATCAATATCCAACTCATGTTTCTTGTGAACGTTAAGCCAAAGAGTTTGAAAGAAATATTTTCAGGTAATGTATCTTTAGCCATAGCTATTAATGGTTGAAAAGGTTTCTTGTAATTATTGAAGGAAACAAGCTTAGTCTTGGCAGCATTGAATGTGGCCATCCATTTTTGTCCCCGTTCCACTACAGATTAAAGATCTTCCTCTAGTGTTTCTGCCATTTCCTTAGATATGTGTATCCATTTGTTTTCTCCTCATGCCTGTTATAAAGCATGGTGTCATAAGCAAATATACCCATCTCAGAGACAATTTTATCAGGGAGGTCATTTATGAATGTTAGGAATAATAAAGATCCAAGGATAGACCTCTGAAGTACACCCGCATTTGTATCATATCGTCTAAATGTACGACTGTCGAGGACAACCTGGATTATTTAAGAAGGATTTAATTATGTTGAGTATTCGTCCAGTGATACCATATGATCTGATTTTCCTGAGAAGATAATCAAGCCATACCAGTCATTGGGAAATGTGGTCAGAAATGAATCTAGGAGTGAGGCATGTTGATCTTGCTGATCTGGGAAACGTGTTGTGATAGGGAATGAGATATAAAGAAACTATGTGTTATGCTACCAGCTGCATCTGTGTAAGTAGAGAATCCAAGCCAATTGCTGCAGTGGACATTGAAATCAGAGAATACATGCACTTATGCACTAGTATCGAGGGAGAGTGTTGTATCTATGCTGTCAGAGACTCGTAGAGGTACAGGATACTGGTCGTCTGATTCTAGTTTTGCTTCTCTAGTCAAGGGGAGGATGTTTCGAGTATCGACTCCAGGTCCGTGTATATGTCTGTCTGAATCCTTATGGCAAAGTGGGAGATAACCAGACATGTTAAAGTGGTTAGAGGGGATGGAGGAGTATACGTTAGTTTCACTTAGTGCTAAGATATTTGGGGTGTTTGCTAGAAGAAATGATTCAACATCATCTAAGCCCACATTTAGGAGAAGGCATATGAATTTTGTTTGAGTTTAAGCCTGATTTAATCATAATTTTTGATTGAACTGTCATTTTATTTTATTTAAAAGTTACAGTTAGGGTGAGAGGTGCAGGACAAAGTGGTTGTGCAGAATACCAAACATGCAGCACAAGTAGACCACCAGTTGATTCCTTATCTACAGGATTGTGACCTCAGGAAAGCTCACCAGAGATGGGTGCAGGGTCCCTTCCCATGCACGACATCGCACTACAATCATCCTGATATTATATAGCTGATGATGAGCAGCCGCTCCAAGCACTACCAAAGAGTTAGGGCTCCTGTACTATCAGCCGGAAAATAGCAGCCAGAAACTGTCCATTCGGTACCCTTAACCCATCACACAAAAATCAACCCAATCCAATTGCATTGGCATATATGGCACACAAGCACCCCCAAAGTGCCCAGTTTTAGGAGATGGGATGTGGCAGGAGCGGGGAACGGCATTCATTGCCCTAGTCAGGAAACAAGGTCGACTACTGGGTGTTTCTGTCAAGTCCCTGAGATTGCACCTCTGCGCCTGGCTAATAGGCAAAGAAGGAGTATGAAAGCCGGGCGATAGACAGAGCCTATTTACTTACTCCTTAATCAGTTTAGGTTTGCAAACTGATAATTTGTTCAAGTCACCAGCTTTAGGAAGGTCACTGTCCAGGACTGAAGAGGCCTCCTAGGTTTATCTTCAGAGTTTTCCTTCTCCTAGACAGATGACCTGAGAAGATCTATGGGTCCATCAGCACTGAGGAGGTTTGCCCCATACCTGGGTCTTAAACCAGGTATTTCTGTGACCTCTCGTAGGTAGTTAATGTTAATGGGTTAGTTATTAAAGGTAACATATCCACTGGAAAATTTTTACTGGAAGAGGGGATGAGTAAAAATTCATGCAGTGGAAGCAACTAAATTTGTAACTGGTTGGTTTGAAATGGAGGAGTTAATATTTGGTTAAAATATTGTTAATATACTAGTTTAGAAATAGGATAACATGTTAAAGTATGATTAAATTGATATCAGGAATTAAAATAAAATTTAATGCCCGCTCTGGATATTTAAGATGATAGGAAGGATAATAAAATGTATCTATTCGATATAGAGTAAAGTAGCGACAAAGCTATGATTTGAAGTACAATTCAGTACAGGTATATCTGGAAGTAAAGTATAAGCTATGGCGTATTCAGTATGTATAATGTAGTATAAATAGAGATATGGACATATTTACAGTAGATATGAAATATGTAGATATTAAGTATATTTCTTAATAAAGTTCTCCTGTGGAAAGATAACTTCGCCTTTTGTTTAAAATTCGAAATTGTATTTTGCATAACAAAGAGTATTATCGGCTCAGTTTTTTGTATTACTTTTTGTATTGCTTTCACCAATTTAAGGGAAAGAAATATAGAGATTACTATTTAATATAAATCACATTTTAACCTACGTACAAAACCATGGCTATTATCTATTTTATTGCTAAGCTATATGATAAGAGTATACGCTAATGTATGCCTTAGCAATAAGAATTTATAGATGTTTAGTGTGTATCGATTTTTAAAAGGTTGACCTGCTAAAGTTAAGGAGATCGAAATCTAACCCTAACCCCCCCCCCCTCCAAAGTTACCTGCAATGTATGTGATTTTTTAGCAGCTTGGGAAGAAGAGCAATTAGTTTTCAGGAGAGATGATTATAACTTACAGAACGCAGTATTTACAGATTTTTGGGTAGAGTTTAGGATTATAAGAATTAGGAATAATGTTTATCATGCTAAACAGACACAGGCAGTCGCCTTAGAGGCAAAGTATCTATTGGATATACTTGGATATGCATAGCATTACTAGCAGCGCCATTTGCTCGGTTTTGAGAGAAACAATTAAACATCTATTCAGTATAGATGTAAGTAGCGACATAATTATGAAAGTACATTTCAATGCAGATATAACTGGAAGTAAAGTATAAGCTATCGAAGATCCGGTATAAGTAATTTGATATAAAATATCATTATGGGCATATTTATAGTATATACGAAATTGTAGATATTAAGTATATTACTTAAAGTTCTTCTGCCCTCTAACGTTTAAAGGCAAATTCTCGTTTCAATAAATTCAGAAAAGATAAAATAGTTGTTAATGTACGTCAGGGTTCAAAAGATGGTGTTAGTGAAGAAACTTTTGCAGTGATTTTTCCCGTTTGTTGGAGGGGAGAGGGTGATGAAATTAAGTTGTAGACAAAGAAAACAGAAAATAAAACTCGTCTCTCTGTATGGGGAGGCAAGTAATCATCATCATCATCATCATCATCATCATCATCATCATCATCATCATCATCATCATCATCAACAACAACAACAACAACAACAGCAATATCATTAGAAAAAACGATTGCTATAATTGGTCAATTCTATCAAAATACTCAATCTAATTGTTTACCTATATTGGACTTCAACCAATCAGAAAGAGTTTGTTGTGTAAACCTGGCACTTATGTAATCAGCGCGTATGGTGAAATGCAAATACCAAGCCATGTGTGAAATGACGTCATGGTAAGGAAAAAGAAAAAGGCTATAAAAAGAAGAGAGATCATGTTAGAGAAGACGATGACGTTTGAGAGGGCAGAGGTCAGAGAGAAAAAGCATAAACACGTTTTATTCGGGAAGGTACCCGGAAATAAATGTCATCGTTACAACAGAAAAAAACACGAGTTCCTATTTTTTATCTCCTTTGCGACTGAGACTACAACATGTTGGGTCTATGTGTGTAAACGTGTACTACATTACACTTATTCATGTAACTATATAAACAAAAACCAAAACATTGTTGCCAGTGAAAGACTCACTTTGTCATGGAAACCCTTGTTAGTAATAATACGACAAACTGTCAATGGACTGTTAGCTACTGGTATTTCAGCAACCAACATAAGTCACAGCCATGGACTATTAAATATCGCAACAACTCAGTAAGAACTCACATACGGATAAAGATATTTTGAACTCTTCTTGGCTCTTTATTTTTGGTTGTTCTATCAAAACAAAGTATATATATATATATATATATATATATATATATATATATATATATATATATATATATATATATATATATATATATGAATACACATTGTCATTACTTTTGATAATTTCTTATCCTTTTTACTTTGACATTTTCTATTACAAAATTATCAAAGCAATAGGCTTCTTCAAGGAGAGAGTATGGTGTTTAAGTAGTTGATAGCAAATAGTTAAATTATAAAATGAATTTCGACACAATGTCACCTGAAAGACTATTAAACAAGATGGAAGCCTGTAGAATAGGAGATGATAAACTGGATTTATTTTAGCAGAAGAATACAGCAAATTAGCTCTCAAGTTGGTGCAAGTTAACATCCAGGACCTCATAAGATCAATGGTTGAATACTTGCTATTTGCTTTATTCATGAACAATCTGGTGGTGCGAAGTCTGCTGTGTACTTGTCTATAATTTACAGACAACACCCAAGAGTTTTGATTCAATCAAAAGATCTGCATAGACTATAGGTCTACCAAACTACAGCCCATGGATCAGGCCCGGCCTGCCAAAGTCTTTAATCCAGCCCATGGAGCTCTTATAGAAAATGTAAAAATATTCAGAAAACTCTTCAAAAAATGGAAATGTGTGAAAATCGTGTGGTGGTTTTTCCTTTTGTTCAGAAAAATATCAAAAGATTGAGGTTTTGAAGACCCAGTTGCACTAAAAATCAAAGCTAATCAGCCAAACACTATAAAACACATTCAGGTCATTTTTTTTTTTTTTTTTTTTAGTCCACATACTTCTAAAAAGTTAGCAATATGCCTCCCCGCTGTTTGAAAACTTTGGTAATGAAAGGGTATAAATATGATCCTAGGAAAGCCTAAAATTTTTATTCATAAGTTGGTGCAAATCGATCAAAGTTGAAATAGATTTGTTACATAATAAAAGCCGTAGTTGGGGTGGGGGAAAGTTTGAGTAAGACGTAATAGTCAGAAGTGACTTCAAAAGGGAAGCTCACAAAAAACGCGATTTCCGGATTGAGATTTTTTTCTGTATCTTTTCTGGTGACACTTTTAAGTTAAGGTGACACTTCAAAGCACTATTCCCAATAGGGGTGGGTGCACGAAATGTAGCAAGGTGTAGTGAGACAAGTTATCCATCTATCTATCTATCTATCTATCTATCTATCTATTTATCATTCTCTCTTTCTCTCTCTCTCTCTTTCTCTCTCACACACACACACACACACACACACACACGGAGGTAACTCGTCTCTCTGTTTTTTTTTCTGTGTCCTTTTCTTTTAATAAAACATTTTATAAATTAACATTAGCACCTGAGTGAATTTGACAAATGATCCAAAATCATCGATAGGTATATAATGGTTTATATGTACATCGAAAGTGAAATCACAACAAATTCAATATGAACACCACCTGCAAAAATATACTCCTTCCGGCCACATATAATGTAAGTGTTGAGTTTTCTATTGAACAGCCGATTGTGACAGTTTCTTATTGATATATGCTAGTGCTCTCCCAAATGAGATCATTCTTGGGAGGATAGACACATTACATCAGAACAAATATTGAACTCCTCCACAAAAGAGGTAATGCATAGAAGAATGGTCTCATAACGAACAAATATACACTGCACTACATCCCAAGGAGGAGGGAGAGGTAACGTGTGGGAGGAGGATGGTCTCATTATAACAGAACAGATACTACGCTACTATCTCTGAATTGAGCATTGAAATATATAATAATACGTTAACAGAAGTGATAGTAAAGCTTCATTTTCGGACAGGCAGATAATAAATCTCCATTAGAGAGGTAAATAGGTGTAACGTAATACTCGGAGGAGGAGGAGGAGGAGGAGGAGGAGGAGGAGTGAAAAGCCTACTTAAAACTGACATAAATAACAACATAGAGACGGGCACAGGTAATGCCCTTTTTTTTACTCTTTGTTAATAGATAAAAAATGCAAACGTAAACATCTACTGTGCACCCCCCCTCCAAAAAAAAAAAGAGCATCAGCCTTGGCTGATGCCACACCAAATAGTCCTGAAGAGTCAAGGAGGATGAAAAACGCAAGGAGAAAGAGCACTAATCAGACCTCCACTGAATGAGTGTGAAGAGTACTGGGACCTTTGAAAGGCTTATTGACACCCAAATCCCAGTAAAAACCAATAGTCATTGCCAACAAGAAATAAATGTAAAATGACAGCTACAATAACACAAAATTATTTGCAAGGGTTATTGAAAAAGGTGGAGAGAATTGGAAATCTTGGGAGACTTGTCATCCAGACTTATTATCAGTGAGTAATCTTTGATAATAACCTGTGTAAGAACTCCTTTTGAGTACTGCTAGTATTATTAATAATAATAAGAAGAAGAAGTATAAGAAGAAGAAATTTATCCGACTAAACTCTCTCTATACACTACACTACACCCCAAGGAGGATGAGGAGGTAACACCTATTTATCTCTCTAATGGAGGTAATCTATCAGAAGTTCGTCTGTCTTTATTTGTAACAAATGCAACAATGTTGACTAATTAACGTAGGTGACTATCCATGGAAATAATAGAAGTTTTTTTTTAAAGATATGTATGCATGGATATAATATGTAATCGGTAGAATAGATTGGAATTATTTTTTCATTATGCGAATATCAAAGAATGAAAATTTTCGTTATTAAGTGGGCAGGCGGAATCAAACATTGATGTGGCAGATGAAATGCTGTTTAGGTCTGACAGCAAGAATTCCACGAGATAATGTTAGATAATAATGAAAACTGGAAAAATTGCTGCAGAATGTTTACTGTGGTCATGGGAGATCAGAATTTGATTTAAAAATTTTAAAATGTCAGTCCAAAAATAATTTTCGAATTGAATGAAACTGTATAGGATGAAATCAAGTATTATGGTTCATGTGTACTTTTTAACCAAAGATAAACGTGTCTGTATCGATTATTTCTTGGGGCCACTAATTTAGGAAAGAACCGAAAATTGTTTTATTATCTTTGTTGTAGAAGTAACTTCTTCGTTTGTCTCCTCTTTGTCTCTGTCTCTGTCTCTGTCTCTGTCTCTCTGTCTCTCTCTCTCTCTCTCTTCTTTTATTTACGGTTTAAACTTATAATTAAATTCTGTTTGTTGTTTGTGCTAATCGATTTCTGATGGCTAAGATGCTTGATCGACTTTCCACTTGGAATATTTTAGAAGCAATTACATGTCGTTTTGTTATGTAGAGAGAAATAATGTGTTTATTCTCTAAATACTTTACTTTAGGCATTGAACTTAAATGTATAATTTTATCCTGTGCAATTTATTGTACTGCAGAACGAAGGAATATTTGATATTCTAGTTTTTATGATTTCAGTGATTCACATTTGGATAACTTTACTGGACACGCAGTCGCCATTTTATTTTTTGGGTTGGCTAGCCAATGAAAACTTGGAAGTAAATATTATTTACCGTCTCTGCTTGAGGTTAGACATAAGGTCAGCTGGGGGTTTTGAAAAGCCAGTGCACTAGGTGAAGTGCACTCTGGTCTACAAAAAAAATACCTGAGAAGCTACATGGGTATTCCCCAGTAGAGGCGATCCAGGCGGTAAGCAATAAACTAATCGCTACTTAAAGAGGTGAAAAAGCCTACGAGGGTGGACCTTCTTGGACTAAACAGAACTATAACTTATCGCAACAACAACAAAGCTAGTGTTGGATCATCAAAAGGAAAGTAAGTGGTACTTGGAGACAGTTAACCTGCTGAACTATGAAGACTGGTAAGAGAGTTTACAAAATATAAAAACAAAGTTCTCTCTGATTCTCTCTCCTCTGATCTCGAGCGCGTGGTTCAGTGGGGGAAGATATGGCTAGTTACCTTTAATGCATCCAAAACCAAACTCCTATCCTTACATCATCAACGCTCTGATCCCCATCTGGCATCAATAGTGATGGATGGGTGAGGCCCCGTGTTTTGACAAGCTTCTGGGTTTGTCCTTTACTCCTGATCTGAAATGGAACACGTACATCAAGTCTGTTGCCAAGGTCGCTGGAAAGATGGTGGGATCTTCCTACCGCTCCAGAAGATATCTCACTACTGATGCAATTCTCTATCTATATAAAAGCCAAGTACGTCCAAGGATGGAATACTGTTGCCATATCTGGGCAGGAGCTGCCAAAAACAGCCTATCATGCCTTGACAGAGTACAAAATAGACTTCGTGGTTTAGTGGGGGATGCCCTTTTCTCTACTCTGCAACCTCTCTCCCACAGAAGAGACGTTGCGAGCCTATCCTTGTTTTATCGTTATTTTCATGGCAGGTGCTCGTCTGAACTCCAATCCCTGGTCCCCCCTCGCCAATCTTTCACGAAAAACATCCATCTAGCTGAATCCACTGTGAAAAATTTCCCCCACTCTATATCTGTGCCTAAATCAAAACGCGGATTCCATGAACAAAGCTTCTTTCTTAGAACTGCACGCCTGTGGAACTCTGTTCCGTCTGCCTGCTTCCCTCCGGACTACAACTTGGATGTCTTCAAGTCTAATGTTAACAAATTCCTAATGAACCGCCCCCTTAAGTAAACACTCCATCAAATCTCCACACTAACGTAATGTACTTGCAATAACCCTTATCCCTGAGTGGCTTCCGGGCCTTGATAAGTGGTGATCACTGTGTAAAAAAAAAAAAAAAAAAAAAACATCTGACCCCTAGACAAGAGAAAAGTCACATAAAGTGAATAGAAGGAAGTGTTCTGTTGAGTACACACACGAGGGCAGAATGATAGAAAAAGGGCAATAATGAAGAACCAGTTGGAGTGTAAATATATATATATATATATATATACACTAGCAGTTCAGCCCGGCTTTGCTTGGGCCCTATGCACTGTTCATAAATGTATGTGCATGTTTGTATATATATATATATATATATATATATATATATATATATATATATATATATATACATAAAAGTTTGACTGATGCCCAGGTAACCTACATCTAAAGGTCCAATCTTTTGAACTTTGACCTCTTGACAGCCAAATCTTTGAACCAAAACCGCTTACCCTATGTCTGAATACACTTTATGAAATTTTTAAATGTTTAAACTAAAAATTGGCTGAGTAATTTGGTAGAGACCACAGAGGTCAATTTTTAAAAAAAAATTTACCCCTTAATATTTATTGTTTTGTGCTCAAATCAAATTAAAAAGTTTGATCCATGTCCAAGTAACCTACATCTAAAATTTCAAATGTTTAGAACCAAAATTGGTGGAGGAGTTTGGTAGAGTTTTCAAAGGTCAACTCGAACTTTGAGCCCTTTACAATCAAATTTCTGTCCGAAAACCGATTAAAAAGATTTTCCCAAATCTCAATACACTTTATGTCAAATGACGAGTCTGTAGACTGAAAATTGACAGAGTAGTTTGATAGGAAATATACACACACAGACACACACAGATAGTTGTGGGGTACAAATCACCCGTATTTCAGAACTAAGTGGAATCAACCAGTCCTATGAATACCACTGGTTTCAGAGACTAAATGGAGACATTCATACCATGTTTAACCGCATGCCATGAACACGTTCCTCTCATACCACTTTAGTGGTTCCTGCATTCTTTATGATAAATACATATTATATTTTATACACTTTACACTACTTGTGGTTTCTTTCATTTGTAACCCCTAGCAACAACAACTGGCTGACGAGGACGATTCAAGAACTTCCTGGATCAATCTACAATAATTGCTAACAACAAATAAATGAGGAACATTCGGGCAACGAATTCACTCTAAAAATAAAACAGCTATTGGAAGACAGCATTTGGCGACCAAAAGGATTCAATAAAAAAGAACACACACGGACATTCAAAATAATTTTTTCCTACACTCGAGGGAAATTCAAAACGTCAAGAGTATTCATTTTTCAAAAGTTCGGTGAATAACAGGAAAAACTACTTGTCTACGTTAGGGGGGGGACAACATTCGAGCATAAAAATCCACAAATACGGGATAAAGAACACTTCGAAAAAAGGACAACAAATTCTTGCCGAAAAAAGGATTTTACAAAGATGGTATCAAAAAACCTTACCTTGCTGTTAAAAAAGCTACTAAAACGTAAACTACTGAAACAGAACTCATAAGACGAATTGCATGAAGAATTATTATTAATGAGACCAAGTTTTCAGTAAGTACAAAAAAAACATTTGTCGTTCTAAAAAGCATATCTTGCTAATACTTCTTATGGGTAAAAGGCATTAGCATTGGAAAAAGAAAAAAAAAACTCCTGCAAAAGTAAATGATATATTTTATTTTATTGGCTAAAGCGAGTATTTGCACAAATTAAAAAAACGTCGAATTTTAATCTGATTAAAATAAACTTTTCACTGGTCGATGGGACCGCACGTCGAAGAAGGAAAAAAACATTTTTGCTAAGCACGACAAATAAAGTGTTAACGAGAAAAGGATATTTTTTATCGTACAAAGATCAAAAAGGATAGCCAATATTAAATAAATGCTATAAACTTTCTTTCACAGATAAGTAACTTTTTCTTTTAAACAAAAAAAAAAAAAGAGGAAAAATGTGTAGGATGAACAAGGAATTGAACCCAGTATCACAACACAACCACTTAGACTCCTAGCAAGCTAGCCAAATCAACCCTGATTGTAAGGTGGTGGTTTTCTATAGACAAGGACAACCCATTATTATCATTATTACAAATAACCCAACCCATTAAGAAATATTTTATTACCACTTACCAGACGAAAATTGGCTATCACAATTAAGAACAAGGCTCATAATTATTACTAAAATCATATCAACAAGACAATCCACAAATATCGGTATCACCATTGACTAGTGAATGAATAACCCAACACAATGAAGAAATTTATCCAATATCTCATCACCACTCGACAGACAACTATTGACTTTCACCGAATTCCGATCGAGGCTCATAAAACATTATTAGAGAAACAAATGACAAGAAAATATTAAAAGCTACTGCCACATCAAAAAAAAAAAAAAATTCATTAACAAAGTCTCTTTGACATTGAGCAGACGACCATTTTCTTCCAATATTTTCACCAAAACAAATGACTGAGAATTATCGAAGCACCACTACATATATATTTTTCCTATATATATATATATATATATATATATATATATATATATATATATATATATATATATATATAATATTTTCCTGATTCCAATATAATTATCGATTCCTTACTAAATTTCCAATTCCGATAAAATTACCGATTCCGATTCTTTATAAATCTCTAAATATTTAACTATAAAAGTGTTATTTCGTCCCGATTACTGTAAAAACACATCTTAAATGTGTCTATATTTTCTCAAACGTAAAAACAAAAAAGGGGATGATCTGGAGATTTTAGTTTTACTGGAATTTTAAATCAATAAACATTTATTATTTTATTATTACTACAAGCAGTGGAAGAGTTTTCTGAAACCAAAATCAAATAAAAAAAGACAATTTTAAGGAATCGGTTTTGGCATCGGAAAATAGGCTAAAATTTTTCCGATACCCCCAAAAACTCTGATGTTTCCGATTCCAGATTCCAATTAATCGCCCCAAAACTAATATATATATATATGTGTGTGTGTGTGTGTGTGTGTGTGTGTGTGTGTGTGTGTGTGTGTGTGTGTGTGTGTGTGTGTGTGTGTGTGTTAAAGATGAAATTGAGTTTCAAATGTCCGATAGACTAAAATAGATTCTCAACGGTTCTGCCACATTCATACCGCACGCACTTTTTCTAATGCTATTTATTTTACTGACTGTTTGAAATAAAAACAAAAATCGAAATTCGCAAAATTGGATTTCCATTAAAAAGCAATATTGTCTACTTAGTTATTATGTCGATTTCAACTAAAAGCATTGCTATCTACTTAACTGTCATGTCGCAATTAGTAGCATATTACTGCGTTATTAAAATATGCACTTTCACGATGCATTTATCCGCCATTATTAGTAACTTAAACAAAGGAAGTAACTCATAGTTTGGAATTTTGTTTATTATTTAAGTACAAGATGGCGAACTTTAAATTAACAACTTTTCTTTAATTGCACATTTGGAAACTATCGGTTACTTTGAATTTAACTTGGTTTGGTAATTCATCATGAAGCGACTGATGCCTGAGCAGTGTTTGCCAATTGTGTAAATTTATTTTGAAAATCATTTTGAAACATTTAAAGAACAAATATTTGACGCGTTATTGCCGAAATACGGCCTAATTTAATGTATAGAGTTTGTGGAAATTGAACTGCTCGATTACATCATATATGCGTGAGCTGCGGGGGCATATGCTCGACATTATATTAAAATTATCAATGCCGAAAATTAATCTTTAAAATAAACCACATATTTGCATTAAAAAAATCTGTGATTTATTTTAACTTCGAGCTCACCGCTCCTTAAATAATAAAAAATAAAAAAAATAAAAAAATAAAAAAAACGCCCTATATAACTTGGGAGACTATCTTCGAAGACTATTTTCATTAAGAATTTTTTACTTTATCATTCTTCGTAATGTTTGGATATTTTACTAATTTCGACATGACAATTAAATAGACACCATTGGCTTTAATTTAAATTCAGTATTTCGATTTTTTTTAATTTCAGATATGCATTTTTATTTTCAATGTATTTTTCGTATTTCCACCCAGACTTAGGGATTAATTGTAGGGTTATATATATATATATATATATATATATATATATATATATATATATATATATATATATATATATATATATATATATATATATATATATATTGAGGGTAAACAATTACATATGGTCGCTACAAATAGCAATTTGTTTTAGTCAAAGAGACTTCCTCAGGCGACCTGGAACCTCTCGACGCCAGAAAGAAAAATGGGAAAGATTAGAGAGAAATTGCAAAGAAATTGAATATATATATATATATATATATATATATATATATATATATATATATATATATATATATATATATATATATATATATGAGAGGAAGATTGAGTGAGAGAGAGAGAGAGAGAGAGAGAGAAATCAATAAAGGAAGAAAATTAGGATATAAAACTATGAAATAAAATGGAGGTGGAAGGACCTGGATACTCAACGTTTCGCCCGATTTATGCGGGCTTCTTCAAGAGGGATGGTCATTGAGTATCCAGGTCCTTCCACCTCCATTTTATTTCATATCGTCGGATTTAATCCAGCTCAACAATCATATAAAACTATATACTAATATATAGATATATAGAGATTTATTTATTTATTCAAAAAGGGTTTACATCAATTAGGGGTGTTGGGTAAGTGAGAACTTTTTATACCATTGTATTTCGAAGCCCAATGCTTCTCATCAGAAGAGTAGAGAAGATGTTAGGTAACATAATAGGGATGTGACGTCTAGCGAGTTACATTAGGAGCGAAATAAAATATTGAGGCTGTTTGGGGGAACTATACGTCTCCTCTTAAAGAATTGATCTTATTCTATTCATTTAACTACAAACAGTATAGAAGAATTTGCGTCAATATTGATACACATTTCTGAGCAGTTTCGCGTCAAGATGTCTGTATTAAAAATTATAAATAAAGCATGCCCTTAACTTTACTACTAACTTTTCGTATTGTCGAGTGGCAATACGAAAAACAACTTCTTAATCTCTCACATTTTTTTATATTAGTAAGGAACGGACGCTCAGAGGATGTAAGCTTCTTACAGAGTCAACCCGACTATTGCCGGTAAATTCCTAACCAGTTTCGGAAATGACCGAAACAGTTTACTTGTGTATTTCGTCAGTTTATGGGCCGGGCTTGTTAGATGAAAGTACAGAAGAGTTACCCCCGCTTTCTATGAAGAATGGGTCCCTAAATGATACCGTTATTTCAGCACGGTACGTAAACTTCAGAAGTTTGAAAGCCATCTTTTCTTTTCCTTTTTTTTATCGATGAAGCTTTTTTTCCAACTTATAAATAGAAACTATCCACTTCATCATGACCACCGAAATTTCAAACCGGTGTTAATCTTAAAAAAAAAAAAAAAAATATTTTAGAGGTGCCTTTCAGGTTAAAATGTCTAAAATTGACACTTTTGTGCTTATTAAAAAAAATTGATGCCTTCGATTTTTATAAAACTTTCTGAAAAGTTGTAACTAACTGATTTCTATATAATTTTGTTTGTCTATATTTCGTGATAACTCTTGGAAGTGCCTCAGGAGCTTTTTAGGGCTAATAAAAACACTCCATTTTGGGGACTATTTTACCATATTTGTCCAAAATCTCTGTATGTCTATTTAGCAGTTTTGTCATGGTGCTGAACTCAAATTTAAATATGTTAAGGCCTTGGGGACTTTTGGGGCTAAATGAGGGGGGGGGCAAATAATAAGTTTTTTATGATGAACTTTTTTTCATTTTTTTATGCCTCGTTCACTGTGTACTCACAGGGGGAACATGCATGTTTCACTTGTTCTTTATAGAAATCTCTCGAGACAATGCATGAAGCCACTTGATGTGCAGGCTAAAAAAATACTACTTCAAGATAAAACAAAAACAAACAAACTTGCCAATGATAAGTGTTAGATGGAATAGAAAACAGCAATTCTCCATTGTCACGGAATATGAGGACTAAAGAACAAAATAAGGGAAACGAGGGTTATGGGATTGGCGAAAGTACGCTTGCATGTATGCACCCCAACAGTAGTTATCAATGAAATGTTTTTCACTTTCTCAGCTGGAATGACATCGGCCGTTGGCATTTTTCCGCCTTTAAGAAATTATTTCAGAAAAGTAACTGTTGATTTTTATTTTGTATTAAATGTTATTTTTTTAATGTTTCTTTTTTAATGTTTCCTTTTTAATGTTTCTTTTTTAAAGTTTCTTTTTTAATGTTTATTTTTTAATGTTTATTTTTTAAAACGAAGGTATTTAACTCAAAGTGACACACGTTTGTTTTAGCTCTTTATTTTCGAGAAAGGGATATTTATGTTTGTGTGTTTAATTTTTTGTTTAAGCAAACTGTTTAGAACGTATTTTTGCCTTTATTTTTATTTTTTTTAAATTAATACACAGAAGAGACAAAAAAAAAATGTCGGGACATTGACGGTTCCATTTGGAGACGTCTCCGTCTGCCGGAAATGTTTTTCTGTACCCAACAGATCGAAGTTTAAATTAAAGCAGATTATGACCATTTTGTATTTGTGATAGCCAGTTGCATCCCTTCCTTCACCATGCCTTTATCCTCTATCCTTCAGACACCGCCAGAAAGGGTGGCCAAATGAACCCCGAACGTACTCGTTTGCCCATGGAACAAAAAAAAAAAAAAAAAATGCGAACGAACGAAACTCCAACTTAAATATCTATCTCACTGTGACCTGTGGCTCCTTCTCCACAAATAAACAATTTTCCAATCGTTATATTATCTTTAGAAAGATGAAATAATCGCAATTTGTGTTAAATAACTTGCAAATAAAAATCAAGCAACAAGGAAAAATAAAAATGTATCCTCTTTTGTGCACTCCTTCAAAAATAAAGACTAAAATCACAAAGATGACAGAAAATACGTTTAAAACTGTTTACGTAAAATAAATAAATAAATAAAACTTCGCCCCTCACCCATTCCCAGGTCAAAAGAGACACTTGTAACACTTTGCTTCAAATAATTTATTTTTATTGTATTTTCACTCCAAACAAGGCACAGTGGCAATTTGATGTAGAGGGCTACTATGTGAAACATAATTTGGAGGGATACTATGTAGGGAGTTGAGCAGCAAGATATCTGTTTGCATTACATTTGAACTTCTGCATGTCAGTATAGTCAGGGAATCAGAGACTGAAAGGGAATTCCAAAGTCTAGCAGTCATAGAAAATAAACTATTAGAGTAGAATGCTTTCTTACATTTAACGGTTCCATTTCTTACTTTAAGGATGACAATTCTCTGGGGGCTCATTCCATGAAAATATCCTTTTTGTGTTGTGAGTCGGCCATTTTGCTCTGCAGGATTCCATTTTTATGAACCCTTAAAGTTCAATTTAAAATAAACATATATATTTTTTAAGTATGATATTTTTTATTGTCATAAAATTTTCTTATTCGGAAATAACTTTAAAGCCTTTAAACTGGCGATCAGAAAGTCATTTCCGACCTGAATTAATGTTTGAGCTCTTAGACCGAACAACAACGTGTGCCACCCGACTGTTTAAACAGCAATAGGTTTATCCTGTGCCTTAAAATACGCATTACATGCTTTTCGCGTGTGGCTATAAAAACACAAACAGACAAAAACAACTGATCAAATAAGGAATATTTACTACTTACCAAAATTCGTCCCGTTGTTGTCTGCCCAGATATGAGTTCTCCTGCCCAATCTTTCGCCTCGGTCATCCACCCGATTTCTGGATCGGATGTCCCGAGAAAAGCTTTCTGTCCTGCGGCTTCAGCCGCCGGACCAGTAGCCGGTGGACAGTTTTTTGCATTAAGCACGGTCGGGTTATTAGATTGACGACAACAAATCATACTTCCTATCCGGCATATTATAATGACCACAAGTCCGGTCGTAAAAGTGACCAAACTGGACGACAAGAATACATTCCACTGGTGATCATGGCATTTCCATTTGTCTTCCAGACTGGTGGAAGAGGAGGCAGAGGTCATGGGATCCATATCGCTATGGTTTGTGCAGTTGACCAGCGACGTATTACATAAAGAGGTCATCGTGGATGATTGGTTTGTGAGAGACATGTGATTTTGTTTTATTTTTTGGGGATGATTAGTTGCGTTCGGTTGTGATGGTTAGGCTTTTGAGGGGAGGAGTTTTTTTTTTTTTTCCAACTTAAAGTTTTCGTTGTCTTCCAAGCAAAAAAGACCAGCTAACCCATCAGGACTTTCTCAGAAGTTGATGCTTAGTTTTTATCCATATTAATTATTTTCTCCAAACACAAACTTCTCCAAACAAACTTCTGAAAATAAGTCAACTTTTCCGAGCAAGCATAATTTTTTTAAATGGTTTCAATTTCAAATTACATCTGCTCTTTTTTATGTAAATATACCATTTTAAATATTTTTTTTTAATTCGGATACGTTGACTCGCTCTCTCCGTTTAGTCATAGTTTAAACCAGCTGGTTAAATGCGAGAACTTTTTTTCTTTGTGGTAAATATTTCCTTTCATGATAAATCCTTCTATAGTCCTCCAATTAATTTGTAGTTTTGAATAATTTCCATTTTTGTAAGTTCCTGTAAAATAAATTGCAGTTTAAATAAAACATTGGATCATACAATGGATATTATCTTGAATGGAATGAATGTTCAAATTTCTCCTCTTTTTTAAATGCCCTATAAGAAAAAAATAAATAAATAAAATACTAAAATAAAATTTTTATTCTTTTATTGTATATCTCTAAAAACAATTTAAGTTATCTATTTTTATTTTTCTTAAGTTCCTATTTATTTACTTGTCCACAAAGGCAATGAGACACAAGGTCGTTTTTTAATGTGGGGAATATCCAGCTTACTCCCTAAAAAGGTGCACTCTGGATTGGAATAAAACTTAAAAATTGCCTTAGTTTATTTTTTTTTTTTTTGTAATTGCAAATTAGTTATATGTTGTCTAAAACTGTTCCACACAAATTTTAGTTTGTGTATACAACGCAAGCCTAAATAAAATGAATTCTGGTTTAAATTCAGAGAAACACGTGTCTTGCTTCTATTAAAAGAAATATGAACAGCACGTATAATATGGGTTTTAATTATGCAGTAAACTTATTCGGTATGTGAAATGATGTGCGGTCTTATCTAGGTAAACAAAAACAACAACAAAAATGAGTTCATAGATCTTATTTTCAAACACAGGTAATTATTATTGTTTTGCTTGTTTGTTTTGTGTCAATAAAAAAAACCCCAAAATTCCATGCATCAATGGTATTTTTTATCGAGTATATTTTTGTGTTTTAAATGAAAATAAAATGTTTAAATTTTAATATCGTTCGTTTGAATATATATATATATTTTTTTTTACTTTGCGGTAAAAGAGATGAATGAAATATTTTAAAGAAATGCGTTTAAAAGATAAATATATTTTTTATTTTAAGTTTGTGTAAACTGATTTTTAAATGATGAGACTTAATAAAAAAAAATGGTCAGATGAAAAAGAAAAGGTGAAGTAAGTTTCAGATTAAAGAAAATAAATCCGACATCTTCGAAGTTGTAAGTAAAACGTTCCGCTAAAAGACGAAGAACGCCCAAAGCTGAAAAAAGTTGGCGAACGGAGGTGAGAACGACGACACCTTCAAGATGCTCCTCTTTTTTCTCTTTTCTCTTTTCTGTGATCATCTATTTTAGACGAAGGGGAGGCAGAGTGACAATTCTTTAACGCCCCTCCCCCTCTCTCTTTTTTGTAAATACCTGCGTATATAATCTTTCCCCGCTACCCCCTCTCCGTCTTTGCCTGTATATCTACCTACCTATCTAGCTTTCTACTTTTGCTACGCATTTCCCTTTTCTCTCTTTCCCTCGCTGTCATATATATGTGTGTGTGTGTGTGTGTGTGTGTGTGTGTGTGTGTGTGTGTGTGTGTGTGCGTGTGCGTGTGTGCGTGTGCGTGGGAGAGAGAGAGAGAGAGAGAGAGAGAGAGAGAGAGAGAGAGAGAGAGAGAGAGAGAGTGACAATGGCAATTAAGTCAGAGAATTTTCCGCGATTCATCACTGTAAAGACCTGTCAGGCTAAAATAACGAGTCCTTGCCGGGATGAAACGCGGAAAAATTTGTGTAGAATAATTGCCATACATATTTTCATGAATTTAGTACTTTTAAAGTAAATACTGAAAAATCGATACATAAAACATACCTTCAATAAGCAAATCGAACACTAAAAACGGTGGGTAAATGCCTATGTAAATGAATGTATGATGAGGTCGTTTATGCGCACCGTCCGATCCCATCGGCCGGAGGATAGAACTGCCAACTATCAACTAGATGATTGTCGGTTCCATCCCTGGCTAGGGATGGGTGCGAGTCTAGCCGTATTGATACGCTGTGATACAGCGAAACAGTACTGTATGTGGATGACATATATATATATATATATATATATATATATATATATATATATATATATATATATAAATGTTTATGATAAACATTTATAAAATATAAATGTTTATCATAAACATTTATATTTATTAAGCTCTACGTAGTATTCGTGTCTTTCAAAAAAAATATTAGTTCGATGTTCATTTTATGAATAAATTTGAACTTTCTAATTATATATATTTATATATGCTTTTTCTTTATCTTTTTGCGTAAAAATAAAATAATTAAATAAAAAAGTAACCAACGCCCAACCGCGATTAGGCTTTATAAGTGGTAAGTGCACATACAGTTTTTTTTTTCTTATAAAATAATAATTGTTAAAAAAAATAAATAAATAAGTAAACATTTTCTTTCAAAAAAAAATTTTTTTTTTTTAATTTTCTCACTCATTTCCGGTGTCTAGAAAAGAAAAGGATGTATAATTGTCTGTCTCGCTATAAAATTATCACATGTGCTACTGGAGAACCTTTTTTTTTCTTTTCTTTTTTTTTTTCACAAATGTGTCGTCACTTATTAATGCCCAAAGGTCACTCGAGGATAAGGTTTAATTGAGTTTTACAGGTGGAGAGGGAATTAGTAACAATGATTGTAAACGGGTCAGAAATGATTATTTAAGAGGATGGTCTAGTAAGAATTTGTTTACATTAAACTTGAAACCGACAATGTTGTAGCCAGTGGTATTGTATTCCACAGATTGGCTGTTCTAGCAAACAAACTTTGTTGCTTATCCAGTTTACAACCCAATCTCCGCCAACTTCACATTGACATCTTCAAGTAGGTTACATTACCGGAAAATGCCGAAGCAATTAGCCAATCAGCTGTCACAAGACAAGGTTCAACGAAAGCATGAAATTCATCAAACCAAGAAAAAATGACTTTGAACACACTATGTCAAAATGAAATCTCCCTCTTTTCTCATGTTAAGAATGGCTTTCTAAATAGAAACGCAAACTGTTCATCGCAACTTGCCGACATATATTTTTACTCCTGTCTGCGCATGCTCAAATTCAATTCATTTCTTTAAATCGTTTAATATTAACTCTTTTTATCTATACTGTTTATAAATGGAACAATATATATATATATATATATATATATATATATATATATATATATATATATATGTATGTGTGTGTGTGTGTGTGTGTGTGTGTGTGTGTGTGTGTGTGTGTGTGTGTAAATATTCAATCGATAAACTCTTACACTGCTTATCACACAAATACTATCTAAATCTAAATAGAAAGCCATTCTAAACATAGGGGAAGTGGAGACATGGGGAAGGGGAGACATGGGGGAAGGGGGGATTTTTAATTTTTCGTCTGGCAGTCTTCATTACAGCATCTTCCAGCTAGTTACATAATCTGCTAGAAATTGCAGATGTGAAGTCTGAGATTAGGTCGTAAACTGGATAAGTACCAAACTTTGCTCATGGAAATTTGGTTTAGTTCTAGGCACATAGAAAAAATATTAAATTATTGATAGTGATTGTAGTTAGACGAGTTCTCGTTACTTCAACAAGTAATGTGAAATGATATGTCAGAATGCATTTCATTCCAATCGTGAAATGGGCGTAGGTATATGATTTTATTTTTAAACTAGCGGGGGCGGGGGGCGGGGGGCATCTAATATATAGTAGTGATTTCAATAGTTTGAAAAAAATGTCTTAAGTGCCATCAGCTAGAATTGAAATCAAAACATTGACACTCCCGCCGCGTCTCCTACCTATGCAGCTATCAGGAGATCGGTAATTTAGTATTAAACGACTTGAAGAAATGAATTGTATTTGGGCATGCACAGAAAGGAGTAAAAGTATGTCGGCTAGTTGAAATGAACAAATTGCGTTTCAACTTTTTTTGTACGCGCGTTATTCAACAATCCAAACAAAGATTTTACTCAAATCCTTGGTGTATGATTGCTATTTCTTGTTAATTTCAGTGTTGTGTGATAAGCAGTGTAAGGGTTTATCGGGGGGAGGGGGCACACACACACACACACACACACACATATCCATTGTTCCATTTAGAAATAGGATAGATAAAAAGAGTTAATATTAAACGATTTAAAGAAATGAATTGAATTTGAGCATGCGCAGAAAGGAGTAAAAAATATGTCGACAAGTTGCGATGAACAGTTTGCGTTTCAACTTGCTGATATAAGTCTGTACATTCATCCAAACAAAGATTTTACTCGTTATAAATCATCCTTGATGTGAGTACTATTTCCTGTTAATTTCAGCATTGCGTGACCAGTAGTTTAAGGGTTTAGCTGTTAAATATTTACACAGACAGACACATCCACTGTTTTATTTATACAGATATTTTAATTTAGTGCCGAAAGTGAACTAATGCAATATAGGTACAACTGAGTATACGAAAAAAAAAAAAAAAAAAAAAAACAGCATGTTTTTTTTTCTCCTTCTCCTGATATTTTTTTACAACTTTTTTTTTTTTTTTTTATTATTATTGCCTCACATGGAGCTTTCACACAAGTCAACAAACGATCTGATTGGAAACCTGTGGTATTCTCTGGAAGCTGAGTGACAACAAGTCTCCCCAGACGTCCAGCCCTCTCCACCTCCTTCGATAGCATTTGCAAATGAATTTGCATCATCGCAACAGCCGCTTACCATTGATTTCTCGCTGGTAGTGGCCATTGGTTTATACTGGAATTTGAGTGGCACTCAGCCTCCCCAAGGTCCCAGTTCTCTTTGCGCTTGTCCAGCCGAGATCTGGTTGGCGCTCGCTCCTCGGTCTTTCAGTCCTTATTGACCCTTCTCGGCCCTTTGGTATCATTTTTTTTTTGGTGGGGGGAATGCATGATGGGGGGTGTAGAACTTGTAAATATGCAGTTTCAGTGTTCTTCATTTCTTGTAACGCTTATTCGTTATATTGTCTTGTAAAAATATGGAACGCTTCACGAATTTGCGTGTCATCCTTGCGCAGGAGCCATGCTAATCTTCTCTGTATCGTTCCAATTTTAGTATATGTACTGCCGAAGCATGTATGATGATGATGATGATGATGATGATGATGATGATGATGATGATGATGATGTAAACGTGAAGATTACATAACGGTTAGATTTTTTCAAAAAGATCTATTTTTGTATGACACGCTGAATGCATTGAAGTGAAAAATCGATTAAGTATTACGTATTAATAGGGAGAAGAAAGCACCCTATAATCAAGACCGTCTATTTTATTGGCTGACAGCATGATTAATACAAAAAAGTGGAATGGAAACGAGGTGCAATGAAAAGTAAAGTCTTTTAGTGAGTTATAAAAATAATTTATTTATGAAATGGAAATATTTATAAAAATATCTGTTTCACAATATTATTCTTATAAATATTTTAATTGAAATTATTTTTTTATATAAATCTTACTTCTTTTCATCAAAGGTACTCCTTATTCCGGCTTTTAATGAGTAACCTCAATCCAATCAAATATTTAATCTAGAAAATAAGCTGGTAATACTAAAATATTTACTCTTTTTACATATGGTTTCTTCAGATTTCATACATAAATTGATTTTAACTCCAATACGTTTAGTATGTCATATTTTTTTAAATATCCAATTTTATATCACGTTTTTTAAAAAACTTAATCATCATCTAATATGAACGTTTACCTATTATTTTTATACTCCCTCTTCCTCCTCCAACAGATTCTGTTTCTTTTGGTTATATCAACGCATACTTTTGGTTATGGCATCCAGCACAATGCTCGACCTACTCAGCCGTGGCATTCATCTCAGCTCTCTTTCTAATGCAGCAATGCTTGTAATTCTTGAGTTGATAAAGCCATTCTCTTCAAAAACGCACTAGCAAGACCTGTGTCTCGGCGTTGCTCAGCAAAATTTAGGAAACAAAAGAATCACAATCCACAGAAGTAAATTGATGGAAAAACTCTTTCAACCCAAAATGCTAAGCATTTATTCACAATATAGAAAATATTCGTGAATGGAAGTGTAGTTTATAGTAAAATGAAAACACCCATTGAATAAGAAATGATAAAAGCAAATATTTAATTAATGAGACGTTCTTTTGCAAATTAATATGCAAACTAGTAAATCTTTGGATTTTGATTGTAGATTGTATAAAAATTCACACTCCGTCTGACCGTGGCTGCTTTCTGACTGATTGTTCAGTCAAAGAAAAATTTCAGGCATGATACATACCAGTCAGAGATCTGTTCTCGACAATCAGTCCAACAGAGACTGGACCATTTTGGTGGCTTTTTATCTGTGGCCCAATTTCTGTTAAACTGCCTAAAACAAATCCTTGACTAGTATGTATCATGTCTGAAGTTTTTCTTGGACTGTACGGTAGTCACTTTTTCCCCATTACAGGAAGATGTAGCTCAAGGTGGAGAGAATAAGCCAGCATTGCAGAACTGAGGCACTCTGGCCTCTTGAAAATTGTCTGGACAGTCTTGCCGATATTCCCCGATTAACTAACTCCTACGCCTAAAAAGATTACTAATTAAATAATGGATAACGATTTTTCCAAGCATAATCTTCAAAATCTATCTAAAGGCCTATAAGCTATAGCCTTTAACTATGAGCCAGCTAATGCTTTATAGAATATGTTTTTCTAGGATCCCATATATGACTAGACAATGAAATAAGTATATTGAATGTATACTTATTTTTATAGATTTTTGCTTTAATAAAATCTGGTATAGCCTTCAATAAGGCGGTTCTAATATTATGTAAGTTTGCAATGTTAATCCTGTTAATATCATTTGAAAATAAAATAAGATACGTATTGAACACGTTTGGAGCCAAATAACTGCAACGTGAAATTTTTTTTATAAAATAAACGTTGCGGTTATTTGGCTCCAAACATGTTCAATACGTATCTTATTTTATTTTCAAATTTCACCCAATGCCTCTAATGGATATAAACAAAACACTACCCAGATTTTCCTTATCATTTGTTTCTTCTTCTTCTTCATCATCATCATCATTATTTTTATTATTATTATCACTATTATTATTATTATTTATATATTAATACGATAACGTGTGTGTTATTTTGTGTGTCACGCTTACATATTTTTTTTCTGAGTAACTGTCGTTTAATTATGATGGCCTTCCATTTCATGCAGTAAATAAGTTTTGGTGTCGGTTCCGATTATAGCTGAAGTAACTCAATTTATATATATATATATATATATATATATATATATATATATATAGTGGAGATGGTAATTAATAAAAACTGAAGAAAGTGCTCAATACTATTGTAGAGCAAATATGCGTTTTATTTTTTTATTACCGTATCTTTCTGTTAAGTTACAAGTAGCGAGTAGCGGAAACAATAATGTAACTTAACAGAAAGATAGGGTAATAAAAAATAAAACGTATATATATATATATATATATATATATATATATATATATATATATATATATATATATATATATATAGTCATAAGTTTTGTTTTCGATTTTGATTTAAGCGGATGCACTCAAGTATTATGGAATATTTTTTTTATATTTGAGATCACAACTTTATAATATATAAGAATCGATAGAAAATTGATTCTATAATAATATATACGAAATCTGCATAAATTTGAATATCATATTTAAGCATATTTTACGACCGGGCTATGCCGTGCGCCCCTGCTAGCTTAGATAAATACTTTTGCAGTTTTAACAAAAGAACTACAATAATATCTGGGCATCTCCATTCATGTTAAACATCCACAAAATGCCAACATCAATTACATATGAAAGAGTCCACTGTGGAATTTTCACAGGTCCCGCTAGTTATTATTATTATTATTATTATTATTATTATTATTATTATTATTATTGGTGGAAATATTGTCATTTATATTGCTTTATTTTGATCACTTATACACTTATGTATAATATTATCCTGCATGCAGGAATTTTTTAACAGACAGAAATTTCTGTATAAATTACATCTAGTACTAAGAGTATTAGTGTTATTAATTTTTTGAGCGTTATTGATTTCACTTGTATTAGGTCTTATTGTATGTTGTTCTAAATTAGATACTTAAAAAAAGAGTCTAAATGTATTTTTGTTAAAATCTTTACTATACTTGTACAGAGCTTGAAGTTGTCTTCTATAATTTTAAATACGCAAATATTTTTACTAAATGGTGGATTGAACCAAATAATTTTACACTTTCTATTTTTATTAGACTTATTCCCTAGTTCATTTTGTTTGTTATTATCTTTCCTTACCTTACACTGTTGGGAGAGCTTATTCTGTTGATTGTTTCTATTATACATTCTGTTAGTACTATTGTTTATTTTACACTAAGGATTTTCAATAATCATAATTTATTATATTCAGCCTCATCTTGCTTTTGTTTTTATTGAGATTAGGGTATTCTATGTTATTGTAAAATCAATTATTTTTTATCATACCCCGGATTTTTCCATGTAAAATTCAAAGTTCTCATCAAATATTTGCCTATTAGACAATTCTAGAGATTTTTAAGAGATATTAGATACAATGGAGTTAACTCTAGAGATTTTTTAAAGAGATATTAGATACAATGGAGTTAATAATTGATTTAGAGTGGTTTGAGTTTCTATGTAGATTTTACAGTTTGGTGATAGGGTTCCAAAGTATTGCTAGATAATTTAAGGGATACATCTAAAAAATTAACTTTTTGATTGATATTCATAGTTCTTGTATAATTTTTCTTAGGTTTTTTTTTCATATATTTTATTAGTTTGTCTTATTGGAAATAGAGCATCACCCCTATATAGTCTTCCTCAAGTTTAAGGCTTGTTCCTAAATGTTTATGAAATTTGGCCATATTTTATTAGTTTGAAAATATAGGTTCTTGTTTATCAATTGTAAAATTTTAACCATAGAATAGTATTATAATCTCTAAAAAGTCTGCAAATTTCCATGTAGTTTCGTCCCATAGAACCAAATATATGAGCATTTCAATATTCAATTTGGCTAACAGTATAGATATATCAATATCAGTGGCCTGGCAAAGACACAGAGGAAACAACTAAAGCGGCAAAACTGAAGCTGGCTTGACAGGACACTATATATACAGATGTATGCAAATTTGGACATATTTTATTTGTTTGAAAATATAGGTTCTTTTTTACCAATTGTCATATAATTTTAACCATAAAATAGTAATATAATCTTCAAGAAGCCTGCAAATATATATATATATATATATACCACCTTATGTGGCAATTTTATAAGTTCCAAATCTCAGTGACTTTCTTGATCAAAATTTAACAAATGAAGGCTCATTGAAAAAGTAATGACCTAAATTGTGTAGTGGGCTATGTGACATTTGCCATTAAGGTCACACATAAAAGGGATCATCCATCATCCAGAGCCTATTTTTGGCATTTTTTTACAGCCATAAAATGTTTCAATCATAGGCATTTATTTCCCTAGTTTTGCATATGAATTACAAAATATCTGATATTTCCCCAAAACCTCTGACTCTGAGTGAGAGGAAACTAAAACTTGCTGCTATTGCTTCAAATGATCTGAAATAACGGCAAAGGGGAAACTTGATTCCAAATATTTCTCATACGTTATACTTCCCCTCTTTGGTTTTCATACATGAAGTAAATTTCAGTGTATAAGGATTATTTGATACTGGAGATATTCATAATCGCACCCTATGTCCAAAAGTGGGGAGATATAACATATGAGACATATTTGGAATCAAGTCTTCTCTTGCTGTTATTTCAGATCATTTAAAACCATAGCGGCAAGTTTTAGTTTCCCCTCTATTAAAGCCAGAGATTTAGGGGGAAATATCAGATATTTTGTAATTCATATGCAAAACTAGGAAAACATATGCCTACGATTGAAACATTTTATGGCTATAAAAAATATGTCAAAAATAGGCTCTAAGTGATAAATGACCCCCTTAATATGCGACCTTGAAGGCAAATATCACTACATAATTCAATATATATATATATATGAGACAAAATAAAATGCTGAAAAGAAAACACGTATATATATATATATATATATATATATATATATATATATATATATATATATATATTTATAAAATAAAAATTACAATTAAATTTACCAAAATGATCCAAGATGGTAAAATTAAAGTATATTATAAATATTAAAGAATTAATATTTATAAAATTATCTCAGCTAGATGTAAAAGCTCGATAAAACCAAATAGGAAATAGAGCTTATAATATATATATATATATATATATATATATATATATATATAAAGTGAACGTGTCTGTCTATGTGTCTGTGTACATTTCCCCGACGCAATACCTCTGTCAATTTTTAGCTTACAGACTCAAAATTTGATATACAGGGTACTGAGATTTGGGAAAATCGATGTGATCGGTTTTTGGCCAGAAATTTGGCGATTAAGGGGTCAAAGTTCAACGATTTGACCTTTGAGAACTCTACCAAACTCCTCCGAGAATTTTGGGTCTAAACACTTGAAATTTTAGATATAGGTTCTTTGGATATGGATCTAACTTAATAACTTGATTTGAGCCCAAAATAATAAATTTTAAGAGGTCATAATAGGGGTCAAAAGTTTAAAAAATTGACCGCTTTTTTTTTTTTTTTGCTCAACATACACCTCTACATACCTGGGCAACGCCGGGCTGAAATGCTAGTATATATATATATATATATATATATATATATATATATATATATATATATATATATATATATATAACTACTTCATTTACTCACATAAATTTAATATACGAAAGTATAGATTTATGCGTAAACTTTAAGTATTTACTTCAAAAGTGCTCAATACATAGGTAGAGCTAGTTAGTAATTTATAAAATATATATGGCGATTAAGCTACACTGAATATTCTGCGTTTCATCCTTTATAGGATTCGTCAGGCTTATGCACAAATTCTGTGGTTGCTTCTTGTTTTTTATCCTCAACATATATAAAAACAAGAAGCAACCACAGAATTCGCGCATAAGCCTGACGAATCCTATAGTGGATGAAACGCAGAATATTCAGTGTAGCTTAATCGGCATATATATTTTATAAATTACTATATATATATATATATATATATATATATATATATATACACACACATATATATACATATATATATATAGACACACACACACACACACACACACACACACACACACATATAGGACAAAATAATGTAATTAAATGAAAAAATATATATATATATATATAGAATTGCTAGTTAGCATAATATTGAAAACTTTGAAAATTGCAATGTTTGGAAAAGTGATTTAAAATTGTACAAGAACATTGAAAATGTAGTTCATGAAATCAAATATAGTCAAATAGCAAATCCGATTAATAAATTAAATGATTAAATAAATTACAATTCCTTATTTTATTTAGTTCATTTATCAACCTATCCAGTGATCTGATTTTACTATTGCATCATATTTAGATTTTTGTTCCTAGTTATTTTCTCAGAATTAAAAAACCTTATATTTTAAAACTCCATGTAATAAAAAAATATTTTGTTATATTGCTTGTTTTGCAATTTTTGATGAATAAATAAATAATGTAAATTTTTTTTTTTTCATCATTTTTATTTTATCTTATATTAATTTATTTATAATATTGAGCATTCCTTTATCAAGGTAGGATGCGTGTATATATTTCAGAAATTCAAATTTACAAATTGAAGAATTTTGGAAACTTAAAAAGGGCATATAAGTATTAATACTAATATTCAAAAGACAATCCTAACCAGATGAAAATGCTCAATATTTGAGATAGAGCATCTGTATGAGAAGAAAGGTAAAATTTTGCAAATTAGAATTTGCAAAAATTATTATTCAAAACAAGGGATACAGATTAAAAAATCTTTCATTATTCCATGGAGTTTCAAAGAATGGCTCTTATCCTCAGAGGAAAATAAAATTCATGACTATAGACTAGCTATAATTTTGCTGGTTGGCACATAGTTTGAAAACTTCATAGAATGGGAGTTATAATGTTAAAGATAATATAGAACAATATGGAATAAAAAACGATATTTAAAAAGGATATTCAACGTGTAGTCCACATACGTTAAATATCCTTTTTAGTCTATATTGTTCTATATTATCTTTGATAACATCTTATCTTAACTAGTTGCATTATCCCTAAGTGAGAAAATCTTTAGCGATTCAAAATAATCTTTCTTTCTCAACTGCTTACAAACGGGATCTTTCTACAGACTTGGATTGTGCACATTTGGGATTGTTAATTTGGATCTATTTGTCAACATTACAAATCCGACTTCTTATGAGAATATTGACTCTTATGGTCATTTCGCCTTGAAAATACCTAGGAAATCCATGTCCTTTCATCTGAATTTTTATCTTTAATTTTTAATTTTTCTTTTTTTTTTTTTCATTTCTTTTTCCCCATTTCATGAACTCTTTGCATTAAAACTTCTTTTTTTTTTGCATATATGATTATATTTCATATAATGCACTTTCAATTTATGCCAGCACAAGCAAATCCATAGCTTCGCTATAATATTCATTTGCTAATATCTTTCCTCTGATGAGAAAACGCATTTCTTTGAAACTCAGCGGATTAAGGAAATCTTAATATTTCTTATTTGAGTATCCTGTGAAACTAGAAATTCATGTAAAATATAATTGTGTTCTTCTATGATAAGCTCTATTTCCTATTTTGGTTGTATTGAGCTTTTTTATTTAGTTGGGATTATAACATAAATATTAATATTTATATTCACTTTAAGTTTATTGAAGATTTTCGCTTGTAAACTTAATTTTACTTCCTCATTAAAATACACTTAAATATATTTTGATTAATGCAGATTTTGTATTTATTATTATATTATATTGGATTCAATATATAGTAATGATTTAAAAAGTGAAGAAAAAAAAAGGAAAAAAAGACTTGTGCGCCACCACTGAGAATCGAAACCAAAACGTTTAGCTCACGATTTACTTTTTCCTTTTACGTTAATACCTGAGCTATGAAGGTATTTTTGTTGCAAGGCTAAAAATTAAAACATGAACTAATAGCTATTACGTTACGCATGTATATTCGTAATGCCATCATTCGACTTCACCTGACAAATTCCATTTCTTTAATTTTCACACTCTTGCACCGATTTTCCCCGGCTAAAAAACAAATATAAATATAAAGTTTCGCATACCCTGTATATACCCTATATATTAAGCTTCATATCTGTAGACCAAAAACTGATACAGGAGTTTAGTAGGGAAATATTATTATTATTATTATTATTATTATTATTATTATTATTATTATTATTATCATCATCATCATCATCATCATCGTGAAAATAGGGTTGGCGTTTTAATGTCACTCTCTGTGCAACAAATATCTCAACTTTATAATTGTAGAGAAGAAAAGATAGATCCCTACAGCAACAGAGATAATAATTATAGAGAAGAGGCTGCGATAAAATGATAAGGATAGTTTTTGAATTAGAATAACACCCTCTGCATTTCCCCATTAGTAGTACCATTTAACGATAATATGTCCCGTGCTTAATGCTGTAGATTTTTATATGTTCATCATTTGAGAAAGTGTTATTTTAAATCACGCGTTTGTTGGCTTTTTTTTTTTTTTTTCAACTGTTGTACTAATCCGGAGTTGCGAAGGCGGAGATTTTAAAAAAGTCGGACTCGTGTGAATGCCAGTCGGAATTGGGTTTTTAATCTTTGAAGAATCAACAGATTGCTTGAATATGGAAACATTTTAAAATGGGGTGTCGAAGTAAGATATATATATATATATATGGGTTTGTATTACTGTACACATAGATTCGAAAAAGTTGTCAAAAAACAAATATATAACAAATAAATGTTATCAAAGGCAAGATAAGTTACTTTTCTACCAAACTGGATATAATTTTCGTGTTTTTATTCAATGTAACATGTGTATTCAGCTCGAAAACCATACAGTGTTTAGCGATGTATTGGAAAATTCAAGATGACGGCCGATTCTCTCTTTAACACGGTAAGTTTGGAAAAAGGTGTAATAAATAATAAACTAAACAAAATACTGTTAGAAATTCGCTCAATATATGTTACCGTGACATAACTTGACATATATTCGGTGGTTTTTAATAGTATTTTGTCTAGTTTATTACCGTGTTAAAGAGAGAATCGGCCGCCATCTTGAATTTTCCAATACATCGGTAAACACTGTATGCTTTTCGAGCTGAATAAACATGTTAAATTGAATAAAAACACGAAAATTATATCCAGTTTGGTAGAAAAGTAACTTGTCTTGCCTTTGATAACATTTATTTGTTATATATTTGTTTTTTGACAACGTTTTCGAATCTATGTGTACAGTAATACAAACCCTATATATACACTTGTGCCCGAAATTATTCATACCCCCCCCCCTTGAAAATTGAGTTTATTAGGTGTAACTTTGTAAGAATTTATTGTTTACGTCCATATTGATACATATTCTTAATAAACCTCTTCTGATCATTTTCGTCATTTTAAAATCTCGGGATACTTGTAATAAAAGAAATATACAGCTATTTATAAAATCTGCAATGTTCAAAAATAATCATACCCCCTTATTTTTTCAGTATTAATCGAGTTTCTGACTGTTTGTTTCCTGTTTGATTCTTATTTTGAATGCTTTTATACAACCTTTGATTAATTTCATTTCGTTTTTTGCATTTTTCAGAAATTAAAATGATATCAACTGAAAACCAATAAAAGAATAAAAATGATTAGAATGGGGAAGAAAAAAGAGCTTAGTAATGATCTTAGGACTAAAATTGTGAATTCACATAAGGATGGTTTAGGTTACAAGTCAATTTCCAAGAAATTTGAGGTCCCTACAGCAACAGTACAGAGCATCATCAAAGAATTCCAGAGCCACCACACAACAAACAACTTGATTGGTAGAGGAAGGAAAAGGAAACTGTCTGCTAGAGCCACCAGGAATATTGTAAGAAGTGTTAATGCAAATCCAATCACCACTACTAAGGGCATTGTAGAAAATCTGGAGTCTTCTGGCATAAAAATATCAAGGCAAACATTGCAAAGGACTCTGCATGAAAATGGTCTGAAAGGAAGAAGACCAAGAAGGACTCCATTGCACACCGGAAAACACCTTGCAGCACGTCTAAAGTTTGCTAGGACCCATGTGAATTCTCCAGAGTCCGTTTTCTCAAGTATTTTGTGGACTGACGAAACAAAAATTGAATTGTTTGGCCATATGGATGCTTCTTACGTTTGGAGGAAGAAAGGAGAAGCTTACAACCCAAAGAACACCATACCCACGGTGAAACATGATGGTGGTAGCTTAATATTTTGGGGCTCCTTTTCGGCTAGTGGTCCAGGTAGTTTGGTCAAGATAGATGGAACCATGTAGAAGGAGCAATATTTGGAGATACTCCAGAAAAACATTAGACAAAATGCGGAGAAGCTCCATTTAGGACCAAACTGGGTCCTTCAACAGGATAATGATCCAAAGCATACTGCCAAAATAGTCAAGAAATGGTTTGAGGATAATCAAATTAATGTTTTTGAATGGCCTAGCCAGAGTCCCGATCTGAACCCTATCGAAAACCTCTGGCACATATTGAAAACTGAGGTTAAAAAGCGGAAACCTTGAAATTTGAGGGATTTGGAGAACTACTGCATTGAAGAATGGTCAAAAATCAGTGTTGATGCTTGTAAAAACCTTATTGATAAATATCCAAAACGGTTACAGGCAGTTATTAAGAATAAAGGGCATGCTATTGACTATTAGTAAGAGAGGTATGAATAATTTTGAACTAGTGCCATTATTGTTTTTCTTTGTATAATGTTTCAAACTTGCATAATTTATTTATTTGTTGAGTTTAAATTAAATGATGATGCTTGATTTATTGTTTGACATCCCTTTAATATTGTCTACCTTCTGGTTTGAGCAATATTCTTATAGAAATCTCAAAAGTTCCGAGGGGTATGAATAATATCGGGCACAAGTGTATATATATATATATATATATATATATATACTAGCAGGGGTGCCGGGCGTTGCTCGGGTGTTTGGAGGTGTATGCTGTGCAAAAAAAGCAAAAAAAAACCCCAAAAAATGGTTAATTTTTTAAAACTTTGACGCCTATTATGACCCCTTAAAATTTATAGTTTCGGGCTCAAATCACTTTATTAAGTTAGATCCAGGTTCAAGGAACCTATATCTAAAATTTCAAGTGTGTAGACCCAAAATTGTCGGAGGAGTTTGGTAGAGTTCTTAAAGGTCGAATCGTTGAAATTTGACCCCTTAACAGCCAAATTTCTGGCTGACACCCGTCACATCGATTTTCCCAAATCTCAGTACCCGGTATTTCAAATTTCGAGTCTATAGACTAAAAATTGACAGAGTTATTGCGTAGGGAAATGTACACAGACAGACAGGCAGACAGACAGACACGTTCACTTTTATATATATATATATATATATATATATATATATATATATATATATATATATATATATATATTTGATTCTAGGAGTCGGAATCGGAACTTTTAGAATCATAAGAGTCTGAATCGGACCTTATACCTACCAACTCCGAAAGTCTGTTAAAATCATCACTGAGAAAGAAGAGCTATTTTGTGTAAACTTTGCATGGTTTTAGTACATACTTTGAAAATTTGTTAATGTTCTTCTGGCATTGGCCAGGATTTTTTCAAACTATAAATATTTTACTTCTAAATGCTAAATATTAGTACTTACGAAGAATACGGACCACACTGAAATAACGTTATTATTTTGAAACCAATTCTTAACATGCTAGATGGAGAGCGTTTTTGTAAATATTCTGCATTTACATCTAACAAATTACTAAACAAAGATAAGGAAAAAATAGCACGGTTCATATTCTGCCTAAGTACCCTTAAATTTTTACCGTACATAATCGCGGTAGAATGTTTATTATTTATCGTTTTGTTTGTTTGATTCTTATGCAGAATAGATACTGCGTCATCGTCAGCATATTCAGGGTAAATTACGTAAACTGTCGGAAGGTGCCGTGCCGAGCAGATCACTTTTTTTTTTTTAACAAAAAATTAGAAATTAAGAAAAAAATAAATAATTGAAAACAGTTATCGTGTCACAATTTCAATGAAAAAAAAAGTTACGTGTGCAGTTTACGGACCGTACTGAAATAATGTTATTAATTAGAAGTTACTCTCAGCATGAAAAGGGGGGAACTTTTTTTTGTTAGTAACTATTTTGTACTTTCACCTAACAATTTGATAAATAAAAGATACCATTTGTTAATTGTCGGTTACTATGATTTCACTGGCTAGGCGTTTTTCGGTACCTTCCGGCGGTTTACGCAACTTACCCAGAATACGTCGACAATAATGCGGCCCCGGTTCTGCATGTACGGTTTGTTTTAAGGAAAGTTCAATTGAGTGTGAAGAGAAAATGCGGTCTCATCGTTTCGATTGTGTTCTTTCTAAATTGGTAGCGATTCTTTCTCGTGACGTGAACTTTTAACAGTGTCTGTTTACTATTTGGAGTTTCTAGGTTATTTGTTTACAAACATCGATCCAAATTTAAAAATAGAATAATAAAATGATTTATTTAAAGATTAGGCAAAAATATATGCAATGATAAAAAAGAAAAAAGTCAGTTTTAAAAAAACTAACGAACTACAAACGAAACCACGTCGATAATTAGAAGCGATCAACAGCTGCGGTTTTCTTCGCTATCATAAGAGAATATACACGGAATCGTTTCATGTTTTTTTTTTTTTTTTTTTTTTTTTTTTTCCACGCGTGTCCATCGTTGGAAGTTCTAGCAGTGGATAATGATACTAATAATAATAGCAAAAAAAGAAAGTGCTAGGTTAATTCTCATTCCGGTGTAAAAAGGTGGAATTTGATAGCAAAAAAAGCTGGGCGTATTATGTTTGGCTTGTAGCTAAGCTCAAGCTGAGCAGAGCACGTTGTTTACTGTTGTTGCTAGTTGGATGAGCGATGGTGGTGGTGTCGATGAAGACTCAGTTGCCGTGTGCATAGGTAAAATAAAGAATATGAAAAAAAAGGATGACGATGAAAGAATTCTAAGAGAGAGAGAGAGAGAGAGAGAGAGAGAGAGAGAGAGAGCTATGTAGAAGTAAGTCAGTATATAAAAAATGATGTGGGAGGAGGTTGAAAGCGTTTTTCTTCATCAAAACATAAATGACTGCACTTCATTTCGGGAATGAAAGGGTCTCGGTGGATATAATGGAGAGTTTTGTATTGGTTGGTCAAAGATAATAAATTGTTTTAATTTACAAAAGAATATCTCCGCGCAATTTTCAATATCACCTAAATGTAGAGAGAGAGAGAGAGAGAGAGAGAGAGAGAGAGAGAGAGAGAGAGAGAGAGATCAAAACACAAATAATTTTAGATTTTATCTTCATTTTCAATGTGTTTTGTTTTATTCATTTATTTGTTTGGTTATTTATTTGGCAATTTTATAGAAACATTATTGTCTCGAGCCGAATCTGCCTGCCTCTCTCTCTCTCTCTCTCTCTCTCTCTCTCTCTCTCTCTCTCTCTTTTTTAGGGTTAGGGTTAAGGTTAGGAAACGTCTAAGGCACTCGAAAATACCATAAACCACTCGATTTGAGACGATACTGATTTTATAAAATTACCATTGTTTCATTTTGTTTTATTTTATGAAAATATGTATTTTTCCATTTATATATACACATATGCAATGCACGGGGAAAAAATACAAAAATAATTTCAGTTTACAGATTGTATACTAGTAGTATAATACTACTGTAAACTTAAAGTTAATATAAATATTAGTATCAAATAAATATTTGCATATGTGTGTGTGTGTTGTTGTTTTGTTTTGACGTAAAATAGCACACTTGTGTCGTGCGCGCATTTTTAATTTGCATGCGGTGCCAAGAAAGGACATTTATGTAATTCTAAAAGTAAATAAATAAATAATGATAATAATTATACTAATAACAACAACAACAACAATGAATTGATCGTGCAATTCTTTGTATGTGGTTTCAATTACTTCCAGTGGTACAAAAACTAGTACTATAGTTCGATTATTTATTTATTTATTCATTCATATTACATGTGTGTGTTTTATGTCTATTGTGACTATATGTAGTCTTATTCACCTCAGTGCAGTTGCAGTGCTACCTGTTGGGATTTGGTGTCATTCCATTTACTTTTTGCAACGGATGTGAATGTTGCTTCAACTAAAACCGCTTAAATCGGCCATGTGTGTACATTACAACAACAACAATACAAATAACAACATGCAGAAAATAGATACATAGATAGATAGATACACAAAGTAGATGAATTAGATAGACAGACAAACAAATAGATAAATAGATATACAGACAGACGAATAGATAGATAGATAGATAGATACACAGTAGATGAATTAGATAGACAGACAGACAAATAGATATACAGACAGACAAATAGATGAATAGATATACATACAGACGAATAAATAGATAGATAGATAGATAGATAGATAGATAGATAAGAACATATGCGCATACACAACATTGGTACCTACAACACACGATCTGCATCATTTTAAGGGTCAGATGCTGAGGTGTGTATACAAGAATCCCCTTTTCCTTCTTTATCTTATCTTCTTACTTACTTCTTTTCTGTCCTCGTCTTCTTCTTCTTCCTTCATCATCATCGTCATCATCTACTAAACTGAAAACTACGTGAATCTCTTAAAAGAGTAAAACGAACGTCGACGGCGACTTTCTCTCTCACCAACTGTTGCAAAAAAAAAAAAAAATGACGGTCTGATGACAACTTTCTTCTTTCGTTCTAAAATCCAATCCGGGGGGGGGGGAAGAATCAACGTCTACCAAGGGCAGCTATGTTTGATTCAGGAAAGAAATAATGGTCAGAAGAAAGTCCATGACGGATCCTGGAACGATAAAATGTCGCTTCTTCCACTAACAAACCCAAACGGTATATTATCCGAAAATAATATCAGTGTTCTATAATAATCCTTCGGCTTCCTTTTACGTTTGTCTTCCATCGATATGTGTTATTTTTTTCTTTCTTTTTTTTTATAATTATTTAGTATTAAGAAGAAAAAATACGGACTTTCCTTTTTTCTTCTTGATAATGCTTTTTTGGTGTTAAAATAAATAGCAGTTCAGTGTAAATAAAGAAAATGTAGAGAGAGAGCGCACGCGCGCTCGAGCGAGCGAAAAAGGGGAGGGAGAAAGAGAGAGAGAGAGAGAGAGAGAGAGAGAGAGAGAGAGAGAGAGAGAGAGAGAGTTGCAGTCTGTTGTCGATGTGTGTTGATGATGGCGTCGGCGGCAGGTCGATACCCACTATAGAGAGCAGCTGGCTTTCCAGCAGTAGTAGTTAGTTAGTACATTTGCAATAAAGAACTCCACTTTAGTTCTATTCCCATGGAGAGAGAGAGAGAGAGAGAGAGAGAGAGAGAGAGAGAGAGAGAGAGAGAGAGAGAGAATCTTTTTAAAGAAGTAACTTTTAGGGATTCAAAAGCAGGTAAATTTGTAGATTAACACCTTCCGTTAAGCCATTCCTCTCCCCCCCCCAATGAAATGCTACTTTTTTTTAGTCGATTTCGTGTGAATACACTGCAGCAAAAAAAAAAAAAAAAAAATGGAGAAAATTTTTTAAAATAATAATTTAGAATTTAGAATGGGGATTCAGTTTGGCATATAAATTTAACGTAAAATCCACCCATTGCTGATTTCTAGCTTTTTTTTTTTTTTTGCTTTTTTTATGGAAATCGCTCCAGACCAGGCATGAAGCCATTTGATGAAAAAGATGGGGATAAATTCTGTGCGCCTTATTTATTTATTTATTTATTTATTTATTTATTAGGTGGAGTAGCGTCCTTTTTTTCATTTGTTAGTCAATCTTAGGATTCGTGGTCAAAAATGTAGTTAAAGCTTAGAATGGGGATCACTTTAGATATAGAAATTTAATATACGAAACTGACCTTCCACTCTAAATTCTAAAATATTTTTTGTTATTTGTTTTTTCTTCTTTCAATTAAGTTTTTCAGAGTGTTCACGCGTAATCGCCTAAAAAAATAAAATTTCATTAGGGAAGGGAAGGGAAGGGAAGGAGGATGTTTAGGGTGTTAATCTACAAATTTAGGAGATTTATTTGTATTAATAGTAATTTTTTATTTTTAATTCAATATTGCTTAATTTTTTATTAGTATTCATTATTATTTGTTGACAAACTCCAAACTAGGGGCACTGTTTTCTTTGTTAATCAGCATTATATATATATATTTTTTTATTTTGTACTTTTAACTTTTAATTTAATGTCAGCGTTTTGGTTGTCAGAAACTAATTTCTACTAAGTTCAATTCATATTTGATTTGTATAGCTAATGTTTCAACCTCGTGTTGTACTTCAATGACTTGATATTATTGTACTGTGTGTGTGTGTGTGTGTGTGTGTGTGTGTGTGTGTGTGTGTGTGTGTGTGTGTGTGCGCGCGCGCCCGCCCGTAGACCCATAAGCTATAAAAGATCTACTTCAGTATAACCTAGGGGGAAGGAGGGAAACAATTAAATTAAAATTAAAATTTAAAAAATGACTGCAATTTGGGTTTACTAGGAATGAAATTAGTGACTTGGGTAATAGAAATACAGTTGTTGTTCATGTTGTTGTTGTTATTATTATTATTATTATTATTATTATTATTATTATTTATTTATTTATTTATTTATTTATTTTCTGTTCTCAATGAAGGTTAAATCCTTCTTTACGGGGCAATTCATAATTTTGTCCCATTCTAGAATGCCACTTTGGCGAGAGCTGAATGTGCTTCCACATTAAAAACAAACCTTGTCTCTTTCCTCGTGGGGAGGCAAGGAAATATGGACTGGGGGAGGGAGAGAATGTGTGTTCTTTCATTCAAGAAACGTTCCATCGTTACTCGAAAATGACGTCAGAAAACCACCTGCAGTGGGATGACACGCGTCGTCTTGCATTAATTCTTTCATGCTTGCTTTTTCTCTTCTTCTTTTTTTTTTTTTTTCATACTTTCTGTTATATGTTACGGGATTCTTGAGAGAGAGAGAGAGAGAGAGAGAGAGAGAGAGAGAGAGAGAGAGAGAGAGGGGGGGGCAGATGGACGAAGTAAAGAAGAAAATAGTGAAATAAAGAGAGGGTAGGAGACAGAGAAAGGTGGAAACAGAGAGAAACAGAGGAGAATATTAACGAAACCAAACCGGCAGACGATTGTAGTGGTAGAAAAAGAGGAAGTGAGAAGGAGAGAGAAAGAGAGAGAGGGGGAGGAGGAGGGAGGGAGAGAGAGAGAGAGCGGAAGAGAAAAAAAGAAACAGAAGGAAGGAAGACGAGGAAGGAGGAGAGTAAATGCAATAGAACGCGAAACAGCAAATGATGGAAACGGTAGAGAGGAAGAGAGAAAGATAGAGAAACATTAGACAGAGAGGGGGTGACAGAGAGGAAGAGGAAGTAAAATAGAGAGAAAGAGACTAAAAGTAAAAGAAGTCAATGTCAGAAGAAATCTTTTCGTTACGTTTTAATTCTTTGCTAGGCGCACATACATCCCTCTTAAAAATTACGTCCGCGTTTTCAATTAACAGTTTCAACGTTAACCATTTACACATTTTGAAGATAATTTAATAGCAAAAAATGAATTATGCTTTATTTATTTATTTTATTATTTTATTTATTTATTTATTATTATTATTATTATTATTATTATTAATAATTATTAATAATTTTTATTTATTTATTTATTTATTTATTTTTCCCAAATCGGTAAGTTTCAAACTCCTGGGATCTTTTGCAGAAATGTTGAGCAAAACAAATGTATGTCCAATAGTCCACCCACCACCACGTATACCATCTTCTCCAGTAGTTCCTTATTTACCTGTTATTATTTGCTAATTATTGGTGCCAGCCCAGGCACTACAGATGCCGATTCTATTTTAATCTTCTATATTTGACAACAGTCAATACGTGTTCAACCTGTTTAAAGTATTATTAGACTGTTGACACTAGTGTTTAGTGCCGTTACTGCCGTTCCCGTTCACCCCACCCCCCACCCCACGCGTCGTCTCCGTGGTTTCTTTTTCTTTCGGTGTAGAGAACATGTTACTATTTAAATACCTTAAACGTATTTTTCTTATGCACTGGAATTAATGTTTCATTTCAGACAAATTTATTACACAGCATTTTTTTTAACTCTTATTTCATTTTACCATCCTCCCGGATAACGCTGGGTAGCCCTGCTTATTCTAAGGGATATATTGACAACAAGTAATTCTAGAGCTCGCTATTGGTCATTACTTCTCTCCCTTTTTTCTTCTTTTATACTGCAAAGATTACCATTTATCAAAGCCGAATGCCACTCGAGGACAAGGTGAGATGGAATAATATTTAGTTGAAAAATGAAAAACAAAACACTTAAGAAGATTGAGAAATAGTTTTAAAATACTGATAAACCAAGGAAACTTTTTTTTAAATTTTATTTAATAATTACGGTATTATTGTAGATGAACACTGCTAAAGCACACTTCCCTCCAACCTCTAGAAAAAGAGATGATGCTTTTTGTAGGCGGCTACATGTAAACACCTTGAAAGAAATTGTCGGAAAGAAGAAAAAACTATTAATTCAGAATTTAGAGTGGGAGATCAGTTTCGTAAATATATTTAACATAAAATGATCCTCCATTTTCGGACTAGTCTAACTTTTTAAGGGCTGAACTGTGTTTTCTTTTTTTTTTCTTTTTTTCTTTTTTTTCCTTTTTTTCTTTCTTTCTTTCTTTTTTTTTTTTTTTTTTTTTTTACACTAGCCCTAAATCCGACAGGCAAAGTCATAAATACACACATAATCGCCTAAAAAGTAGACCGCCACAAAAAAAAAAAAAAAAAAAAAGAGAAGAAAATTTGCAAAATTATCTTCAGTAGCAAAATGTTATGATTTGGTTAACTAAAACGGTAGAATGGCTCGGAAGTGGATATCATTTTATGTTAAATGTATATGCGAATCTGATTCCCGAATTTAAATCATATAATAATATTTTCCCAACAAGTTTTTCAGGGTGTTCACATGTAATCGCCTAAAAAACATAGAATCTCATTGCGAGGGGGGGTAGTTCAGGGCGTTAATCTGCAAATTTATCAAAAATACTTGTTTACTAATTATTATTTCTTAGCAATTATTATTCTAGTAATTCTCTTTTCAAATAAAAATGCATCTCTTACACATGCAAGGTTAAATAAATGCGATTAAAAAACACTGAGGTGTGAATTGCTCTGTCGTAAGGATAGTCACCGTGGCGGTAGAGGGGGTGGGGTAAAAACAGCTGTAAATAAGAATTCAATCTTTCTTCCGCTTTTATTTACTTATTTATAAATAATACTAACACTAATAATCAAAAAGATGCACGGTTATCTGAGAGGCAAACGTGTATTGTATAATAACGAATCATTTCAGTCTTTTCTTTCACGGCTCAAATTTTCTCTCTCTCTCTCTCTCTCTCTCTCTCTCTCTCTCTCTCTCTCTCTCTCTATCTATCTATCTATCTCTCCCTCTCTCTTTAAACATTTTTTTTGCCATAAATTCTATATTGATTGATTTCATCTGTCCTTTTTTTGATTTTCCATTTTTGTCTTCGGGCGTATAACTATTACTGCTGCCATTTTTTAAAAGCAGTATTTAATTTTGTCCAAACGGAAATTCCAAAAATGCAGATTACATCTCATCTTAAAAAAAAAGAAAGAAAGAAAGAAAGAAATGCTTCTTGGTTCAATGATTATTCTTTAACTGTCACTATGACATTTCTTTCACCTCAGCATCCTGTATCTCCTTTTTACTAATTCATTCTCCCCCCCCCTCTCTCTCTCTCTCTCTCTCTCTCTCTCTCTCTCTCTCTCTCTCTCTCTCTCTCGTCCACACGCGCGTAGTTCCCTCCGGCTTTGCATACGATCCATCACACAAGAGCCCACAAGTGGACAATTATAATGCCATCCTTCACCGCCATGACAGGTAGACAATTATGAACGCGTGCATCACGCACAACCCAATTTCTCTGATACTTTTCAAGTCTTTAATTTTAATGTTGTCGTTACGTCCGTTCCATTGTGTATCATTCCACCCACACATCTGAAATCTTACAATATTTTGTTTCAAGGACCGATGATGCTGGACGACCTTACAACTATTTGAAGACGCCAGACAGTGGTAAAGAGAGATGATAAATACACAGGAGTTAAAAGTATAAATAACAAAGAACACTTTTATTACAACGAAAGACTACAAGTAATTAAAGAGTGTGCCTTCAGTTGCTGACGTCACAGGAAAGGTTGACAAGGTGTGTCTAGGTTGAATTACTTCTTGTATATTACAGTTGAACGTGAATGTCACTGAGGACGGAAAAACCACTGTCAGACTGGCCGATCAAGGTTAGTTTTTCAACGTTGCTAGCCGAATGTGAATGTCATTTAAGTTTGAAAAACATTTCATTAAGTCTCGTCGATCAAGCTTAGTTCTTCAACGTTGTTGGTCTACGTGTATGTATTTGAGATTGGTAAAACAGCCCAGTGAGTCTGGTCGATCAAGATTAGTTCTTAAACATTGCTGATTGAACCTGGACTATACTGAGGTTGGTAAACCAGCTCAGTAAGTCTGGTCGATCAAAGTCGCTAGCCGAACGTGGATGCTATTGAGATTGAAAAAACGGTTCAGTGAGTCTGGTCAATCGATGTTAGTTCTTCAACAGTGCTAGTCGAACATGGACATCACTCAAGTTGGAAAACCAGCTCAGTAAGTCTAATCGATGGGAATTACATTGTTGATTGAACGTGGACACCATTGAGGTTGGAAAAAAACAGCTCAATGTCTGGTCGATCAAGGTCAATTACTGCTTCAACGTTATTGGTCGAACCTGGAAGTTACTGTGATTGAAAAAACATCCAGTAAGTCTGGTCGATCAAACTTAGTTCTGTAACGTTGCTAGTCAGACGTGGACGTCACTAAGGTTGAAAAACACTCAGTAATTTGGTAGATCACAATTCAATGGTGCTAGTCGAACGTGTAATACTGTGATTGGAAATCAGCTCATTGAATCTGGTCGATTAAGGTTAATTCATCAACGTTGCAAGTCGATCGTAGACATCACCGAGGTTGGAAAAACAGCTCTGTAAGTCTGGTCGATCAAAGTTAGTTTTTAACTTTGCTAGTCAGACGTGGGCGTCATTGAGGGTTAAAAAGCAATCAGTAAGTTTAGTTGATCAAGGTTTGTTCATAGTCGAACGTGAAAGTCACTGAAGTTGGAAAAACAGTTCAATAAGTCTGGTCGATCAAGGTTAGTTGTTCAACATTCTTGTTCGCACGTGGACATCACCGAGATTGGAAAATCTTTTCAGTAAGTCTGGTCGATCAAGGCTAGTTCTTCAAAGTTGTTGGTCTAACGTGCACGTCATTGGAGTTGGAAATCTGCTAAGACTGGTCGATCAAGGTTAATTTGTCAACGTTACCTTCCGGTTGTCAAAGGTGGTAGTCGAACGTGAGCGTTACTGAAGTTGAAAAAAATAGTTCAGTAAGTCTGGTTGATCGAGATTAGTTCTTCAACGTTGTAGGTCGAATGTGAACGTCACTGGGGTTGGCGAGGCGCATTGTGGTAGATTAGAAATGGATGTACCAAACAAGCATAGGAAAATAATCAAGTTGATATACGCTATCTCTTTTCTTTCTTTGTTCGTCCGGCTTAGTCTTTCCTCTTCGACTTTTTTCACTTATTTCTTGATTCTGATAGAGATAGTCACTAATAAAGTAAGTTGCTCTAAAACTGAAGTGTCGTATTTTTATATTGAAATGTGATTCAAACGGACGCCCCCCCCCCAAAAAAAACGAAAGGCTTATATAGCCATCCTCTTTCTTTCTCCGGTTTGTTTTGATATGCTCTCCTCTTCATGTCCAAAAGCAAGTTAGAGTTTTCACAGGAATGTCTTAGTTCAAGCTTTTTCAACCAATGAAAATCGTTTTAAACGCAAAAAGTAACAAGTCTATGTAAAATTAACTAAATTTATACAAGCAGTGACTTGATCTACGAAAGCAGAGTTTTTTCAGGGTGACACCTACGACATGTCTTGACTCTCAGCATGAACTCTACCCATCAAAGAAATATCAACAAGTTGAAATTCCTTTTAGCCTATTGCTATCTCTCCAGTGAAAACTTGATCACCAAGAAGATAAACTCTCTCTCTCTCTCTCTCTCTCTCTCTCTCTCTCTCTCTCTCTCTCTCTCTCTCTCTCTATCTCTCTCTATCTATCTATCTATCTTTCTCTATCTATCTATCTATCTCTTTCAAACACACACACAACAGAAATTTGAAACAACCTTACTTCTTGTCTATTTCTTATTCAAGAACTTTAAAACTTCTTAAAAATCTTTGGTTTTTGAAAGTATATTGCACATCTCTGTACAATTGTTGATATATAAATATATTTTGTTTGTGAATTTTTTATTGCTTTAATTTACAAAATCCCAAACAAAAACATTAAATGAACTTATTAGCCCGTATGTTCCCAGCAAATACAGTGTTAAGCCTACACACGAACTAATACAAATGCTAAAAACTAAGCAACCGGACAACAAAATCATTGCATCTTTTGATGTTGACAGTTTATTTACTAATGTACCTGTAGCTGAAGCAATTGATATAATTATTAATGTTTACGATAACTTGTCTTTCCCTCCACTCAAAATTAATAAAAAGAATATTAAAAAAAGTATTATTAATCTGCACTACACAAGTAGTCTTTATGGTCCTAGAGGTAACATACATACTCAAATCGCAGAGTTGCAATGGGATCAGTCCTTGGACCAACTTAAAGTGAATTCTACATGATAGATCTAGAGAACAAAATATCTTAAAATAATATAAAGTTCTTTATATATGTACGCTATGTCGATTTTGGTGGAAAATAATGAACAGATATGCAAACTACAAGATCTAAAAGACAAAAAAAAAACTCAATTTTTAAGTTCACATTAGAATTTAATAATAACAGAAAAATCGCATTCCTTGACGTTCTTATCGACACTTCCAACAATACCTTTAACACTTCTATATACAAAATATATACATCGCTTCCGGCCTTTTGGCCAAGAAGAGATCACCTTTGTGTACTATCTGTTCCGGCAAATACTGTAATCAAAGACCATATGTGGGGGCAACTCCACATATAAGACCATTGCTCTTGTAGTTATTGGTCAATGTAGGGGAAACCCTTCATACCAATTGCCACTATCCAGTTCCCCTACTCTCCAGGGAGCTGGTCCCCATTTCCCCAATCTCTCCACATTAAAAACGTCCTTGTGCCTAATTTGCTCAGTGGGGAAGCAAATAAATACATCACTTCTGTATACAAAAAACAAACTAGCATAAATCTCAGCATCCTGAACTTTAAGAGCAAGTGTCCAAAATGTTACAAGATAGCTATGATTAAAAATTTATTAAATCGCGCAAAACCGATCTCATCCACTAAAAAATCATTACTTACCGGAATAAAAAAAATATAAAACAAATACTCATTAATAATCACTTTCCCAACTACATCGCTGATGAACAAATAAAAGTAATTCTACAAACCTTACAAACCCCTAACAATTATATTAGCCAGCACCATAATGCAAATTCTATTAATATATTTTACCAGAACCAAATGCAACCAAATTTTAGAATTGAAGAAAAGGCAATTAAAAGCATTCTTCATATTTAACTCCAGTTTATAGTAACAGTAGGATTAAACTTATTATTCACTTGTAGGGAGACCCGACGTTGCCCGGGATTGAATGAGGATCAACGAATGTTTCACCATCCCATTGCTATTGGAATCGGTGAAATCGACAATTTTTCAATCAAATGGATTAATTGCCTGCTCTAGTTAGGGACCCACTACAGTGCATTTGGAGGAAGATTCACATGCCTTTCCACAGTGATATAGCCCACAATGCATTGTAGTTTACTGTTAGTTTTATAAATTTTGTTATATAATGGCTTGCATTAAAGTTTAAACTGCAAAAGTCAAGTATCATGTTTCCATAGTGCTCTAAACAGAAACATTCATTTCGAATGCCCCACTGTTTATATCAAAGAACCTACTGTTGATTTTACATGCATGACCTTTCTACTTGTGCGGTAATAAAACGTATCAAAGGAACTTATGATATTACACTGTATAAGGCATTAACTTTAGTAAAAATCGCCTGCTCCTTCTTTCATTGAACTTTTTCGATTATCAATTATCGATACTTATCGAAGACATTCTGATACAAGACCTATCTGAGAACACTGCCAAGCACATAAATAGATTTATGTGAATTTTTTTGTTTAAATCGACTCAGCCGTTTAGGAGCCCATAGGGAACGAACTCGCACACACACACACACACACACACACACACACACTAATTTCCTTTTATATAATAGTAGATTATAACAAAATTTAAAACTGAAAATCTCGTAGTTAGAAACAACTCCTACCCGGCTATAAAATCCTTAGAGCAAACCAATGTAACCAATATAAGTTCAAATGCTCTTCAGGAGAATGTAACTCCCATCATAATAAGACTGATACAGTACACACATTGAATAAACAACAACAACATTATTCCGCCGCCCAACTATACATATAACGAACACCAGTGCCATATATCAACATTTACAAAAAGAGCATAACTGTCCGCCATTCAACCTCAAACAAATCCTTGTAGATATCACTAAAATTGTTCAGCATGTAATTAATCCAAAACAAGTTAAAAATTCTCGAAGTAATTTACATTAGAACGCAGCACCTTACCATTAATAACATCACTTTCGAGACCAGTAGCAAAATATTAAAATGCCTGGAGAAGCGCTGAATTAGCTTTCCTTATACTGGTTCACGGACCTTTAGATTTTAGAGCTCAGATTTTGAATTGACTTAGTTTTTTACCGACTTTTAATTGACTTTATTTTTTTTAACTCACCACACAGCCTACAATTTATTGAGAATCTTGTTTTTCTACTTTTATACCTTTTTACTTTTTACTCCAGTTCACTTTCACCTCACCAATTCCAACAATTCCACCTGAAGATGATTCGTAGTCGAATCGAAAGCGCTAGTGATTATATCTTCATATATTAACTAGCAGGGGTGCCCGGCGTTGCTCGGGTGTTTGGAGGTGTATGCTGTGCAAAAAAAGCAAAAAAACAAAAAAAATGGTTAATTTTTTAAAACTTTGACCCCTATTATGACCCCTTAAGATTTATTGTTTCGGGCTCAAATCACTTTATTAAGTTAGATCCATGTTCAAGGAATCTAAATCTAAAATTTCAAGTGTCTAGACCCAAAATTGTCGGAGGAGTTTGGTAGAGTTCTTAAAGGTCGAATCGTTCAAATTTGACCCCTTAACAGCCAAATTTCTGGCTGACACCCGTCACATCGATTTTCCCAAATCTCAGTACCCGGTATTTCAAATTTCGAGTCTATAGACTAAAAATTAACAGAGTTATTGCGTAGGGAAATGTACACAGACAGACAGACAGACAGACAGACACGTTCACTTTTATAGATATATAGATAGATTTACGCGCTAGTGATTATATTAAGCGCTAGGCATTATATCTTCGTATATTAATTTATGTGATTAAATGATTTATATATATATATATATATATATATATATATATATATATATATATATATATATATATATACCTCGGCTCTATTGTGTCTGATGATGCTAAATTTGAACAAGACATCCAATGTAGAATTAATAAAGCTAGTGAGGCATTTGGTAGGTTGCGACACAGACTCTGGAACAGCCACGATATGTCTCTAAAAGTAAAGGTGGCAGTCTACAAATCTGTTGTTTTGCCTACTCTTCTGTATGGTGCTGAAACGTGGACCTTGTACCGCAAGCATATAAAGCAGCTTGACTTCTTCCATATGAGATGTCTGCATTTTATCTGCAATGTTGGATGGCAGGATTGTGTTCCGAATAGTGAATTACTGGAGAGATGTGAAATCACTGGTATTGAATCATTTTTGATCAGGATACAAATGCGGTGGTCGGGTCATCTTGTAAGAATGGATGACTCAAGAGTTCCTAAGAAACTTTTTTATGGGCAACTGACAAATTCTGTCCGTCCAATAGGGCGTCCCCTGCTTCGTTACAAAGATAAACTAAAAGACAACCTGAAACGTTGCGGAATTTCTCTGAGTTCCTGGGAGAGTGCAGCAGAGGATCGCAGAAAATAGAGGAAGACGTGTTTCCTGGGGACCAAAGAATTTGAACATAACCGCCTTTGTCATAGGGACACCCTTCGTGCAAATATGAAGGCAAAACACAAGAAACATCCACCTGAAAATGAATATGTATGCCATTGTGGTTTCAGAGCACGCAGCAAAGCAGGGTTATCTGTTCATTCGAGAAGGCATCTTTGACCTAGGAGTATATGAAAGTTCACCGTCTGCGGAGGAGTGTGCCGGACGTCTACAGGATTGCAATTACGCATGTGGTGTCACAGATCTTGGGAGCTGCTGAAGATTGCATACTGAACCCTCATTCATCGTCTTCGATGAGAGAATCCACCACCATATATATATATATATATATATATATATATATATATATATATATATATATATATATATATATATATATATATATATAAATGCAAACCAAATAGATGCATAAATTTGTGTATACAAACACTTATTAAAATAAATGTACACATCGATTGTAATCTTTCTTTTTTTTTTTTACTAAATAATGATAATAATATTTATATTTAATATTTAAAACCCTATTTCTAAAAGATATTCAATAATCAAATGATAATGTTTCTAAACTGTCATCTCACCATTGGCGACTCATTTGACAAACATGTAAATTCAATAACGTATATAACAATGATGATGTTGCTTTAGCAGTGTCAGAAATTTTGTGAAAACTATTGAATAATTCCACCTGCTATCTTTCGAAGCTTGGCTTCCGGGCCTTGATAAGTGGTGATCACTGTGTAAAAAAAAATAAAAAATAAAATAACTCCTCGAAAAATGTAGTTCAAACCCTATTTTTTTTTTCAATTCAAGGAGCAAGGAACAAGGTTTCATTAAAAAAAAAAAAAAAAAAAAAAAAAAAAACGTGTTTTTTTTTAAAAAAAAAGGTTTTAAACTTCGGACTTTACAGATAAATTTCTAAAAAACACTACTTTTTTTGTTTTAAATTTGAATATATTATTTATTGATCTTTTATCTTCAATTTGTGATATATAAAACTTTGGTACATAAATTAATTATCTACTTTTTAATAGACATTTGAAAATGGGGGGGGTGAATTTAAAAAAACCGTTTGTCTAAAATATTATATTCGGTTTATTGGAAAGAGCATAAAATTTCACATTGACCCTGAAACTATCGTAAAAATAGAATCAATAGAAAAATTTTGATAGATTTTTAAAGTTTAAAAATTGAAAAATACTGAACTCGTAACATTCAATTAATTTCATTACTATTTTTTAAAAAATATTTCTATTACTTTTTATACAACTTTAATAGTTTATTTTGGAAGTATAATCCATAAAGAAAATAAATAACCCACCTTTAAAAAAAGAAATTACAAATTTTTTTATATCTTATTTGCAGTTTCGTGTTAGGGGTGTCAAAAATTCCTACAAAAATTCTGATACACCTAATGATGCTTTGCTTTGGAGTCATTCTGAATGAAAGAACAAAATTATTAATTAATTAAGAAAACCGAAAACTTATTTCACTGTAAATAATTTACGTGATTGAAATAAGAATTAATCTGTAACGTTAAAAAATATCTATAAAAAAACATAACGTATTTGCTTGTTTGTTTTTTATTTAAAGATGTGTTGCCGTTGAACTTCGAAAATATGACAAACTTGATTTTTTATGCTAGATGTAATTGTTCCATAAAATAATAAAAGATTGTAAAAAATTAGATACGTTAAACAGTATTGCTGTCATTATTGATGTGATATGTGACGTGGTATTTACGATTAGACCGGCCGCGTTCTGTCTCGCGAGAGAGACAATAAATACCTTCTGAAAAGATGCATGTAACAATGTGAGTTTGTAGTGATACAAGAGTTGCACAATCTACAGCCGCATTTCTCCTGTGTTATAGATAAGCTTGTATCTTTGAGAGTTTTTTTTTTATTTAGACTAATAAACATCTCAAGGCTCAAGTCCAATCGCTATTTACTTGCCTCTCACAATCGGTTTATAATGTAAAGAAAACTCAGCTTCCCTAAAAAGGAACACTTTGGATTGAAACAAAAATAAAAATTGCCTCCATCTAGGATTTCTCCTTCACTGACCAAGAACAGAAAAAAGTTAAGTATAATATTAGAACAGATACTATACTTTGTTCCTAAGTCCCCGGGTCTAGTTTACCTTACTATTTCATTCATAAATCGGTGTGGGGATAAATAGGTCCATGCCTTTCTCAAAGGTATTAAAGAGAAAATGACTTTACAATCACTTCAACTCCCAAACTAAAAGCACCTGTTATTCCCAAACGGTTTCCCATTTAGGTACTAGCCAGCCTCAGTTTCGCTTTGTTTTGACTAACCTAGGTGCCCGACGTTGCCCGGGTGTTTGGAAGTGTGTGTTGAGCAAAAAGAAAAAAAAAAATGTTAGTAAGCAGGCAAGCTTGAACCTATGACACGAAGGCAGAAAAGAAAGTGAAAGAAAATCTGACGTCCTACCGCTACTCCATGACGTGACCAAAAGTTCAGAACGTTAAAATTAAGCAAATTCTATCAAACCGATACAATGACTTGCAAAAATGGCTCGCAAAAATCGACCCCTCCTTGTATAAAACTGCCCAGTTGGCCAATTTTTTATATTTGTCATCCGAGACATCGAGCTTCAAAATGATACCAATGTCGTGAAAATCCGTCGTCTCTGTCGAAAGTTTTAAGCAGACATACATACATACATACATACATACATACATGGTGACTGTCACTTCTTGACAGAAGAAGACCATTTTTCCCTTGCTTTATTGTTGATTATCCATTCATTTTCATGTACTTTTGAAATATTGTTATTTATTTCTTTTTTTTTATTTATTTATTTTATATATATATATATATATATATATATATATATATATATATATATATATACACACACTTATACACACATACATATATACATGTGGAGATGTGATCAAGATGCATCAATTTCTATCTACTGGTGGCTCTTCAGACCAGCCCTGCTCTTACACAGTCTGCTGCAAAGGTCACACTTGAGCTGAGATTGAGGGATGCCAACAGGTTCTGCTCTACTGTGGACGTTCATATGAGGCTTCATGCCTCCACTCGATTTACAGACAACAGAGCAAACAGAACATCTGTGCCCCGCAGTGTTTTCCCCATCAAAAAAAGATTGATCTCCATGTAATCACTTGTGGCTAGCTAGGCCAGCTCCGGATAAAGTCATTTTACCGCATAAATCACAGATGTGGTTCTGAACAAAAGCCTTCGGCAGACCTGATAGATCTGACAGATTTTTTTTCCGGATATCATGCTTCATTTTTGCATGCTCATATTTTTTCTTTTCAAAGTTATCACAGCCATGATAGACCAAGGAGCGCCACTTTTTACGATCATTTGAAGCACTTTCCTAACTGAACACGTCAATTCCAAGAGCTTTAAGATTATCTTTGATGCTGTCTTAAAGCGTTTCCTAGGTTTATGTTGTGGACGCTTTCCTTGTGTAATTTCACCATAGAACAGGCGCTTTGGCAATCTCTTGTCGTCTATCTTTGTTAGCACCTGGTTCATGAATTGCTTTATGCGGATGATGCCAATCTCATAGCCCATAGTGAGAGGGATATGCAGGGTATCATGGATCTGTTCTCAGGGGCCTGTGTGTCTTTTGGGCTTCCTATTAGTCTTAGGAAGACTAAGGTCATATTCACACCTCCACCCAATGGTTTGTATGTGGAACCAAATATTTTTGTCAATAACCAGAGACTTGCCGTGGTTGACACATTTGTGTATTTGGGTAATACTTTTGCCAGAGATGGAACCCTGGATGCTGAGGTCAACTATAGGATACAGTGTGCCACTAAGGCTTTTGGTGGCTTAGAGAAGCGAATGTGGTCTGACAGGGGTATAACTCTTCATACAAAGATCAGTGTCTATCAATCTTGTATTTTACCATCCTTGCTTTATGCTTCTGAGGTCTGGACAACTTATGGTAGACACATAAAAGTCATGGAGAGAGTGCATCAGAAATTCCTGAGACACATTCTGGGCATCAGGTGGAGCTCTTTTATACCTGATATGGATGTTCTCCTGCGAGCTGACGTACCTTGTACCAAGAAGTTGATTATACGCAACCAGATGAGGTGGGCTGGACTGGAAATACATACATACATACATACATACATACATACATACATAACAAAGGCTTCCTTCAATCTTGACAGACTGGATACCCACTGTAAGAGTGCCTGCACATTAAATTTTTGTAGCAAGAGTTGGGCAATCTCCAACCACACTTCTCTTTACCAGTGACAAGTGGAGGTTCAGGACGACTGGAAACAATGCCAAGATAAGTGGAAAGCACATACAGCGCCTAGAATTCATAAATGGTCACCCATCTGGTACTGGCCAAGCTCAACGTTGCTTAACTTCGGTGATCTGACAAGAACCGTGTGTCAATGTGATTGTGCCGCACATACATACATACATACATACATTTAAACAGACAGGTGAGATTTATATTATATATCAGTCAATTACGTATCACCGAAATATTTTCTGTGTCAATGAGATCTCGTATTCATATAACAAGTCCAATTACTATTATCTCTTATACAATTTATTTGTCTCCTATCAACTGTCACACACTGGAATATTGATTTTCTAGAATATTAATAATATCAAAGTTCTAGCACATTGTTTAAAACATTTTCATGTACGCATACACAATATATTTTCATACAATGACATGTTTCATATCCACACAATGATATAGATATAGATTTATTTATTCTGTTGAGAATTTGATTTATTGTATTAAATGGTGTCCTCCTGTGCCCCTTCCCCCTCCCTATACTTAATTCATCATGTTTCAGGACATCTTGTCCCTCTCACTACATGTGTCAAAGTTACAAATCTTCGGACTACTGTTCTCATCTTGAGTGTCATTTTCATAACGGTTTCCGTTGATGTAACCTCCGACTTTCTTCAGGTGTATTTTTTCGAACTCGGGAATTTGAACAGAATTTCGAATGGAACCCTTTATTTACTTTATGGGGGTAGCATGCTCTTGTTCCGTCAGCCATGACTGGATAGTGGTCCTAAGTAATTCGCAATTGTATTTCCTTCTTCTTGTCTATAAATTATATCAACTTTATTTTACAATTTAGTCAACACAGATTAAAGTCCAGAAAAAGTTAGACACCTAAGAATATAAGAGAAGTTGGCTGACAGAACAAGAGCATGGTACAACCGTGAAGTAATTAAAGGGTTCCGTTCAAAATTCCATCCAAATTTTCGAGTTCGATAGAAATATTTCTGAGTTCGACAAGATACACCTAAAGAAGTTTGGAGGTTTCTTCGACTAAAACGTTGTGTAAATGATATTCAAGATGAGAACAGTATTCCTATGAATCCAAATAATATGAATAACCAATCCTCATCTCAAAAATTCAGAAACGTACAAATCATTTTGATTCTAATTTTATCATTAAGATACTAAAGCTATCGGAAAAAGTATACATCCTTAATTATTCTCACCCCTAGCTACCTATTGCCAAAATAGTAAGTTAATCATATACAAAGAATCGTTAACAATAGGTGATGGTTTCTGCATTAAATGATTCTATAGAACTTGGGGTGATGTGATGCTTGTTGGAGATAGTCAGGTTGTAGTGGTCTCACTCCATCTCTATTCACTAGGTTGGAATTGCTTGAGATGCAGAAGAAAAAAGGATCACCAGAGTTAATTTTCTGACCACGGTCTTGCTTCTGATATTTATAATGTTCTATTATACTCTCTTTTGCAATAAATCTTTTTGATTCTTTATACTAACGTGTTGGTTGTCCTTACCGCTCGGTAACAACCTTGTCTATTATACCCTTTTTTATCAAGGATACACCAGAACTGAAACATTTTTGTAGAGGTGTTAAAGTAATTAGATGATTGTTGGAGGTAACCATTTTGTAGCAACGTCACAACATTTGTATTCATGAGATGAAGAAGAAAAAAAAAACACCAAATTTCAGTTAAAAAAACAAACGTCTTCTCTACAAATTATATCAACTTTATTTCACAGTTTAGTTAACACAGAATGGAATCCAGAAAAAGTTAGGCACAAAAGAATATAAGACAGGTTGGTTCAGCCAATAAACATATTTTATAGAAGAAAAACTGAATCTTTGAGTTCCATTTTATCCTGAAATGCTATTGCGAGAGACGAGAAGAGTAATATAGTGTCTGGTCACAGTGGCAATTTTCTTGGAACTGTTTATGAAAGGAGTAAAACAAACTTGGGTGTAAATAGAACGCACACATATGCAAAGTGTTCTAGTCACTCAACGTATCACTATGAAAGTCTGAGCATAACTGTGTAGGGGAATATGGGCAAAGACCACTGGTTAAGATAGACATCGGAGAGTTACTTCCCTTGGGACACAGACACACAGAGCGAGCCTTGGCCTTGACAAGGAAAGGTACGTTTCTACCCCTCGTGGGAACTATGCCCACTTCAGAGGTTGAGTAGAACTCTAACCACTTCTAAAGTGAGTACCGATTTATTGTTGTTCTATATTGTGATGTTACTTTATTTTTCACGTTTATCAATTCGTAATAAATGTGTATTTATGTACTTGTGAATTATTTGCGTTTATTAAGTATCTGTGTTTGTTAAGTATTTTAGTTTCAGTGAATCAATCAACTATGAGACCTCTAATACTTACAAAACCTGTGCTATCTCATCGTATTTGTAGATTTTCAGATGATTGACAGCTTCTTGGAGATTGCCATTTTGCAGTGATGGCACTGCATTCATGTATTCATATAACTGACCTTGTTTGAGATGAAAAAGAAAAAGGGTAACCATGTTCCAGTTAAAAAGACAAACATCTACACAATTTATATAAACTTTATTCAGCAGTTTCATCAAAAGAAAACTGGAAACGGGCACATAAAACAGATTTCGTCAACGTACATGTAAGGTAGGAAAGTAATAGAGCCCAGGTCTTTAGTCTTGTCTCTCATCCAAGCGATAACAAACCAGGAAATATATGACTTCTATTTCAACTGGAACTATTTATATTTGGACACCAAACAGTTTGGGCACAAATAGAAAAAAGTAAAGTTTTCTAATCGCCCAATGTATCATGATGCAAATTTGAGCGTGCTTGTGTTATCTCACCGGACCGCATATGAATCACTAGGCAAGAGATTGCATGTAAGTGCAAAAGAAAACATATCTTAATTATGTAATTACTATGATTAAAAAGGGTTGATATGCCATGAAACAAACCAATCAAAACCAAACCAGTTTCCAAGAGATTCTGAATCAAAAGCTGCATTCCAAAATCTATCCACATAATAACTAATAACTAATAGATCTCTGGTTGTCTATCTGAAACCGAAAGCTGCACTAGTTTACTAATCGTACTATCTCTTAATCGTCAATACGACACTACAAGATTTCAGACAGATGTGCTATCTTTCAATGTTCAATTAAAGAAAGGAAGTATCTGTTTTGTTGTCATGATACCATCCTTTGGAAGTATCTGTTTTGTTGTCATGATACCATCCTTTGGAAGTATCTGTTTTTTTGTCATGATACCATCCTTTGGAAGTATCTGTTTTGTTGTCATGATACCATCCTTTGGAAGTATCTGTTTTGTTGTCATGATACCATCCTTTGGAAGTATCTGTTTTGTTGTCATGATACCATCCTTTCAGGCATTACCTCCGTTTTTTGAAGGAAGAGGGGAAGAAGATGGTATAGCATCTGTTCCGTTGTAATGAAGTCACCCTCTCATGGAAAACCTCCTTTGAGGGGTAGTGTGATATACGTTCTACATTACCTCCTCATTTGTGGGAGGAAGATAGTCTAGTACATAGTATCTCGTCTGTTGTCATGATAATATATTCCCAGGTGTTACCTCCACCATTTGGGGAGGAGCAATGTAGTATATGCTTGTTTATCATGATATCATTATTCCAGGCTAGAAAAAACATGTGTCTAGAGAGAGTATATATTTGCTAGTAACAGTAATATGTTTTTAAAACTCCCTTAATCAAAGCAGCCAACTTATAATGATAATGAGGTTAGCTCTTATTCGTCAACCATCCACCACCGCAGCTGTCTACACCTCATCTACTAGTGGTGACTATCTCGACAGACTCTAAATAAAACTGTTACAACACAAATAAAACTGTTAACGCACACTGTATTAAAACAGATATGAATGTTTATAAACACAGATTTTCAATAAGGTATGCAGTTGGAAATAAGTCATTCACCATCCACTCCGATTATGCAATTCCTACAGCTATGTACCTAAAAAACAGAGCTGTTAAATCTGACATAATGATATGGGGCAAGAGGGAGAAAGTAGCAACTATAGTAGAAGTCAGTGCCCCTAGTAATGCTGGCTTAAACAGAGCAGAGAGGGAGAAGAGGACTAAATACCGAATCTTATGTTCGACATGAAAAGAAACTGGAATCGTAGGAAGATCTCCACCATTCGAGTAATTATAGGAACAACTAGACTTATGGAAAAGAATTTCATAAACCACCTGGCAAATATACCTGGTGAACCGAGTGCAAACAATTGCACTTAAACAAACGGTTGAATCTTAAAAAGATCTCTCAGTTGGAGTGTATTAAATAGCAGATGAATGTCTAGCATCTGATAGGATGCCCCATCTCCAGTAAAAATAAAATGATAACAGAAAGAATTATGAAAATGTGTCAGCCCTTATAAGCATGTGTGGTTTTTCTTGGCTACAGCACCAGTTCTTAGAGCATATGTACTTGTGCTGGGAAACAGTTTTATCAAAAGAGATCAGGAAGTGAATGTACTGTCGCTGAAAAAAAAGATGAGACAAAACCAGGTGTATTATCTGTAAAAAAACATATTTATTTTTGCTCGGGAGGAGATTACAGGAAGAGTTTTGGAGCCTTTTCAGTACAAAGTAAACGTAGTGAGTTGCTGTTATATCTTCTCTCCGTTCCCAAAAATACAAATTTTTAACATTATTTCTTCCCCAACGGGAATAAAAACAAGTAAACAGCTTTAAAATAAAAGACTAGAGATTGCTTACCTCTGCTTCACAACGTAAGGATGACCAACGTTTTACTAAAAGTTATTGTAAGATATTAATCACATGATGAGTTAATTGCAAATTATGGTTATTTAGCTGAATTAATAAGGATTTTTTTTTCGAATATAACTCAATCCCAAAACTAACAGTTTTCCTTATTTTAGCACGGCTCTGTTTGTCAACAAAAGTCTTCATCTTATTTCTGACCAGATTCTGCATCTCCATGTTTAATAAGCAGATGATCTTTCTTTTCATATGATTGCCAGCATCCAGTTCCATCAATATGGTGGTTTCTTTTTATTTTGTATGTCCTGACAGGAAATTGCAAGGTCAATCCGTTCAAGAAATCTGGATGAAAGCATTTACATTTTGTGATAACCGTACAGAGGGGGAAACGTTTTGGGATTTATATTCCTTTGATTGCAACATTACAATAAATACTGAAAATTTCATTAATATCTGATAATTTGGGGTGGATTATTTTCAATCAGGCGTGCCGATTTTTTGGGGGGTTAAAAAATACTTTTACTTTCATTGCTTTAGTAAAAATTGGATCACTTGGTGAGTTAATTGCAAATTATGGCTAATTAGGACAATTAAAATGGATTTTTTTCAAACATAACTTAATCCCAAAACCACTGAATATTTTAGCATTATTTTGTGTTATTTAAGTATATAGAAAACAACCTTAGAGAAACAAACTTTGATTAACGCAGCTTTAATATAATAAGAGATATACTTAACTTTACAAGGTTCTAAAACTTTTATATAATTTAACAATCCTCCACAGGCCTCCATCTAACAGTTTCTTAAGACTGTTCCCCTTGTCTTAGGATGGCTCTCTTTATCAACAAAAGTCTTCATCTCATTTTTGACTAGATTCTGCATCTTCATGTTTAATAAGTAGATGATCTTTCTTTTCATGTGGTAGCCAGCATCTAGTTCCATCAATATGGTGGGTTCTTTTTATTTCGTACGTCCAGACAGGAAATTGCGATGTCAATCCGTTCAAGAAATCTGGATGAAAACATTTAAGTTTTGTGTATAAAATGTTGAGCAAGGAAATTATTTAATGGTTTTAAATCGATGATTTGCTTTTTGTTTTTTATTTTAAATATTTTTACACCCCAAACAAGGTATATTGCCACTGAAACACAAGGACCTACTGCGGTAAATGACGTATTTATAGGGGGTAATCTGGATAGGGAGTTGGATAGCAAGATGTGGGTTCTCCTTACATTTTAATTTCTGCATGCTGATACTATGAGGTAAACAGAGAGCAGAAAGGGGATTCCAAAGGCAAGCAGTCCAAAGAAATAAGACGTAAGAGTAGAACATCTTCCAACATCTAGAGACATCTCCCAATCCAGAAAATTTTCCATCTACAGTGAAAGGGGGAGGGGATTTTGCTGTTAAAATAATAAGTATGGTATTTTCATTTAACCTAATAGGTTCTGCACTGTTTGCCAGACTCTAACCCCTGTCGCATCGCCACAGTTTTGCAACCCTATGCTTTTTTTTTTACAAGTACTTCCATGGAATGTGCTCTGATGAACTTGCTGTAATTGTATTTCATCAATGTAAATATCCCTAACCCACCGACTAATAGCAAAATCTCACCCCTTCACTGTAGAGCTCTCTAGATGCAAAAGATTTTCTACTCTAACAACTTCTTTCCTGAACTGAAATGAATATGAAACAGGAAGAAAGTCAATATAATGCCAATAATTATAGGAGCACTAGGGACAATCTCGAAAAGTCTGGAAAATATACAATAAATTGGAATCAACAGGAAACAACAGAAAGCAATGCTGAAAAAAAGTCTTCCTGGAAATTATCATTCGGATATTGACCGCTTAAAACCTAGTTTAACCGGCTAAAAACCCATAAAAGAATGGTCCATAAAAACCCATAAAAGAATGGTCCATAAAAAAACATAAAAGAATAGTCCATAAAAAACCATGAAAGAATGGTTCATAAAAAAACCCATAAAAGAATGGTCCATAAAAAAACATAAAAGAATGGTCCATAAAAAACCATAAAAGAATGGTCCATAAAAAACATAAAAGAATGGTCCATAAAAAAACATAAAAGAATGGTCCATAAAAAACATAAAAGAATGGTCCATAAAAACCCATAAAAGAATGGTCCATAAAAACCCATAAAAGAACAGTCCATAAAAAACCATAAAAGAATGGTCCATAAAAAACCATAAAAGAATGGTCCATAAAAACCATAAAAGAATGGTCCATAAAAACCCATAAAAGAATGGTCCATAAAAACCATAATGGAATGGTCCATAAAAACCATAAAAGAATGGTCCATAAAAACCCATAAAAGAACAGTCCATAAAAACCCATAAAAGAATGGTCCATAAAAACCCATAAAAGAATGGTCCATAAAAACCATAAAAGAATGGTCCATAAAAACCCATAAAAGAATGGTTCATCAAAAACCATAAAAGAATGGTCCATAAAAACCATAAAAGAATGCTCCATCAAAAACCATAAAAGAATGGTCCATAAAAACCCATAAAAGAATGGTCCATAAAACCCATAAAAGAATGATCCATAAAAACCCATAAAAGAATGGTCCATAAAAACCCATAAAAGAATGGTCCATAAAAACCATAAAAGAATGGTCCATAAAAACCCATAAAAGAACAGTCCATAAAAAAACATAAAAGGATGGTCCATAAAAGAACAGTCCATAAAAAATCCAATCATTTCAGGCCCCTGGAACTGCTCTGCGACTTTTAGTTTTGGAGAAGATAGAGATTGAAAATATGGAGACAGACAGACAGACATATAGCCGTTTATATATTAGATTATATACATTTTTTATTAGATTTTATACATTTTTTATTAGATTTTATACATTATATCTTTTTTTATTAGATTTTATACATTATATCTTTTTTATTGGATTATATACATTATATCTTTTTTTATTAGATTATATACATTATATCTTTTTTTATTAGATTATATACATTATATCTTTTTTTATTACATTATATACATTATATCATTTTTTATTAGATTTTATACATTATATCTTTTTTTATTAGATTATATACATTATATCTTTTTTTATTAGATTATATACATTATATCTTTTTTTATTACATTATATACATTATATCATTTTTTATTAGATTTTATACATTATATCTTTTTTTATTAGATTATATACATTATATCTTTTTTTATTAGATTATATACATTATATCTTTTTTTATTAGATTATATACATTATATCTTTTTTATTAGATTTTATACATTATATCTTTTTTATTGGATTATATACATTATATCTTTTTTTATTAGATTATATACATTATATCTTTTTTTATTACATTATATACATTATATCTTTTTTTTATTACATTATATACATTATATCATTTTTTATTAGATTATATACATTATATCTTTTTTTATTAGATTATATACATTATATCTTTTTTATTAGATTATATACATTATATTTTTTTTATTAGATTTTATACATTATATCTTTTTTTATTAGATTATATACATTATATCTTTTTTTATTAGATTATATACATTATATCTTTTTTTATTAGATTTTATACATTATATCTTTTTTATTAGATTTTATACATTATATCTTTTTTATTAGATTATATACATTATATCTTTTTTATTAGATTTTATACATTATATCTTATTTATTAGATTATATACATTATATCTTATTTTATTAGATTATATACATTATATCTTTTTTATTAGATTATATACATTATATCTTTTTTTATAAGATTATATACATTATATCTTTTTTTATTAGATTATATACATTATATTTTTTTTATTAGATTTTATACATTATATCTTTTTTTATAAGATTATATACCTTATATCTTTTTTATTAGATTATATACATTATATCTTATTTTGTTAGATTTTATACATTATATCTTTTTTATTAGATTTTATACATTATATCTTTTTTATTAGATTTTATACATTATATCCTTTTTTATTAGATTTTATACATTATATCTTTTTTATTAGATTTTATACATTATATCTTTTTTATTAGATTTTATACATTAAATCTTTTTTATTAGATTTTATACATTATATCCTTTTTTATTAGATTTTATACATTATATCCTTTTTTATTAGATTTTATACATTATATCTTTTTTATTAGTTTTATACATTATATCTTTTTTATTAGATTTTATACATTATATCCTTTTTTATTAGATTTTATACATTATATTTTTTTTATTAGATTTTATACATTATATCTTTTTTATTAGATTTTATACATAATATCTTTTTTAGATGATTTTATACATTATATCTTTTTTTATTAGATTTTATACATTATATCTTTTTTATTAGATTATATACATTATATCTTTTTTATTAGATTTTATACATTATATCTTTTTTTAATTAGATTATATACATTATATCTTTTTTTATTAGATTATATACATTATATCTTTTTTTATTAGATTATATACATTATATTTTTTTATTAGATTTTATACATTATATCTTTTTTATTAGATTATATACATTATATCTTTTTTTATTAGATTATATACATTATATCTTTTTTTATTAGATTATATACATTATATCTTTTTTTATTAGATTATATACATTATATCTTATTTTGTTAGATTTTATACATTATATCTTTTTTATTAGATTTTATACATTATATCTTTTTTATTAGATTTTATACATTATATCCTTTTTTATTAGATTTTATACATTATATCTTTTTTATTAGATTTTATACATTATATCGTTTTTATTAGATTTTATACATTATATCTTTTTTATTAGATTTTATACATTATATCTTTTTTATTAGATTTTATACATTATATCCTTTTTTATTAGATTTTATACATTATATTTTTTTTATTAGATTTTATACATTATATCTTTTTTATTAGATTTTATACATTATATCCTTTTTTATTAGATTTTATACATTATATCTTTTTTTATTAGATTTTATACATTATATCTTTTTTATTAGTTATATACATTATATCTTTTTTATTAGATTTTATACATTATATCTTTTTTATTAGATTTTATACATTATATCTTTTTTTATTAGATTATATACATTGTATGTTTTTTTATTAGATATTATACATTATATCTTTTTTATTAGATTATATACATTATATCTTTTTTTATTAGATTATATACATTATATCTTTTTTTATTAGATTATATACATTATATCTTTTTTTATTAGATTATATACATTATATCTTTTTTTATTAGATTATATACATTATATCTTATTTTGTTAGATTTTATACATTATATCTTTTTTATTAGATTTTATACATTATATCTTTTTTATTAGATTTTATACATTATATCCTTTTTTTATTAGATTTTATACATTATATCTTTTTTATTAGATTTTATACATTATATCTTTTTTATTAGATTTTATACATTATATCTTTTTTATTAGATTTTATACATTATATCTTTTTTATTAGATTTTATACATTATATCCTTTTTTATTAGATTTTATACATTATATCTTTTTTATTAGATTTTATACATTATATCATTTTTATTAGATTTTATACATTATATCCTTTTTTATTAGATTTTATACATTATATCTTTTTTTATTAGATTTTATACATTATATCTTTTTATTAGATTTTATACATTATATCTTTTTTATTAGATTTTATACATTATATCTTTTTTATTAGATTTTATACATTATATCTTTTTTATTAGATTATATACATTATATCTTTTTTATTAGATTTTATACATTATATCTTTTTTTTAATTAGATTATATACATTATATCTTTTTTTATTAGATTATATACATTATATCTTTTTTTATTAGATTATATACATTATATCTTTTTTTATTAGATTATATACATTATATCTTTTTTTATTAGATTATATACATTATATCTTTTTTATTAGATTATATACATTATATCTTTTTTGTTAGATTATATACATTATATCTTTTTTATTAGATTATATACATTATATCTTTTTTTATTAGATTTTATACATTATATCTTTTTTTATTAGATTTTATACATTATATCTTTTTTTATTAGATTATATACATTATATCTTTTTTTATTAGATTATATACATTATATCTTTTTTTATTAGATTATATACATTATATCTTTTTTTATTAGATTATATACATTATATCTTTTTTTATTAGATTATATACATTATATCTTTTTTTATTAGATTTTATACATTATATCTTTTTTATTAGATTTTATACATTATATCTTTTTTTATTAGATTATATACATTATATCTTTTTTTATTAGATTATATACATTATATCCTTTTTTATTAGATTTTATACATTATATCTTTTTTATTAGATTATATACATTATATCTTTTTTATTAGTTTTATACATTATATCTTTTTTATAAGATTTTATACATTATATCTTTTTTATTAGATTTTATACATTATATCTTTTTTTATTAGATTATATACATTATATGTTTTTTTATTAGATTTTATACATTATATCTTTTTTTTTAGATTATATACATTATATCTTTTTTTATTAGATTATATACATTATATCTTTTTTTATTAGATTATATACATTATATCTTTTTTTATTAGATTATATACATTATATCTTATTTTGTTAGATTTTATACATTATATCTTTTTTATTAGATTTTATACATTATATCTTTTTTATTAGATTTTATACATTATATCCTTTTTTATTAGATTTTATACATTATATCTTTTTTATTAGATTTTATACATTATATCTTTTTTATTAGATTTTATACATTATATCTTTTTTATTAGATTTTATACATTATATCTTTTTATTAGATTTTATACATTATATCCTTTTTTATTAGATTTTATACATTATATCTTTTTTATTAGATTTTATACATTATATCATTTTTATTAGATTTTATACATTATATCCTTTTTTATTAGATTTTATACATTATATCTTATTTTATTAGATTTTATACATTATATCTTTTTATTAGATTTTATACATTATATCTTTTTTATTAGATTTTATACATTATATCTTTTTTATTAGATTTTATACATTATATCTTTTTTATTAGATTATATACATTATATCTTTTTTATTAGATTTTATACATTATATCTTTTTTTTAATTAGATTATATACATTATATCTTTTTTTATTAGATTATATACATTATATCTTTTTTTATTAGATTATATACATTATATCTTTTTTTATTAGATTATATACATTGTATCTTTTTTTATTAGATTATATACATTATATCTTTTTTATTAGATTATATACATTATATCTTTTTTTGCTAGATTATATACATTATATCTTTTTTATTAGATTATATACATTATATCTTTTTTTATTAGATTTTATACATTATATCTTTTTTTATTAGATTTTATACATTATATCTTTTTTTATTAGATTATATACATTATATCTTTTTTTATTAGATTATATACATTATATCTTTTTTTATTAGATTATATACATTATATCTTTTTTATTAGATTATATACATTATATCTTTTTTATTAGATTATATACATTATATCTTTTTTTATTAAATTTTATACATTATATCTTTTTTATTAGATTTTATACATTATACCTTTTTTTATTAGATTATATACATTATATCTTTTTTATTAGATTATATACATTATATCTTTTTTATTAGATTTTATACATTATATCTTTTTTATTAGATTATATACATTATATCTTTTTTATTAGATTTTATACATTATATCCTTTTTTATTAGATTTTATACATTATATCTTTTTTATTAGATTTTATACATTATATCATTTTTATTAGATTTTATACATTATATCCTTTTTTATTAGATTTTATACATTATATCTTTTTTTATTAGATTTTATACATTATATCTTTTTATTAGATTTTATACATTATATCTTTTTTATTAGATTTTATACATTATATCTTTTTTATTAGATTTTATACATTATATCTTTTTTATTAGATTATATACATTATATCTTTTTTATTAGATTTTATACATTATATCTTTTTTTTAATTAGATTATATACATTATATCTTTTTTTATTAGATTATATACATTATATCTTTTTTTATTAGATTATATACATTATATCTTTTTTTATTAGATTATATACATTGTATCTTTTTTTATTAGATTATATACATTATATCTTTTTTATTAGATTATATACATTATATCTTTTTTTGCTAGATTATATACATTATATCTTTTTTATTAGATTATATACATTATATCTTTTTTTATTAGATTTTATACATTATATCTTTTTTTATTAGATTTTATACATTATATCTTTTTTTATTAGATTATATACATTATATCTTTTTTTATTAGATTATATACATTATATCTTTTTTTATTAGATTATATACATTATATCTTTTTTTATTAGATTATATACATTATATCTTTTTTTATTAGATTATATACATTATATCTTTTTTTATTAAATTTTATACATTATATCTTTTTTATTAGATTTTATACATTATATCTTTTTTTATTAGATTATATACATTATATCTTTTTTTATTAGATTATATACATTATATCTTTTTTTATTAGATTTTATACATTATATCTTTTTTATTAGATTATATACATTATATCTTTTTTTATTAGATTATATACATTATATCTTTTTTTATTAGATTATATACATTATATCTTTTTTTATTAGATTTTATACATTATATCTTTTTTATTAGATTATACACATTATATCTTTTTTTTATTAGATTTTATACATTATATTTTTTTTTATTAGATTTTATACATTATATCTTTTTTATTAGATTATATGCATTATATCTTTTTTATTAGATTTTATACATTATATCTTTTTTTTATTAGATTATATACATTATATCTTTTTTTATTAGATTATATACATTATATGTTTTTTATTAGATTATATACATTATATCTTTTTGTAATTAGATTATATACATTATATCTTTTTTTTTAATTAGATTATATACATTATATCTTTTTTTTATTAGATTTTATACATTATATCTTTTTTTATTAGATTATATACATTATATAATTTTTTATTAGATTTTATACATTATATCTGTTTTTATTAGATTATATACATTATATCTTTTTTATTAGATTATATACATTATATCTTTTTTTATTAGATTTTATACATTATATCTTTTTTTATTAGATTATATACATTATATCTTTTTTATTATTAGATTTTATACATTATATCTTTTTTTATTAGATTATATACATTATATCTTTTTTATTAGATTTTATACATTATATCTTTTTTATTGGATTATATACATTATATCTTTTTTATTAGATTATATACATTTTTTTTATTATTAGATTTTATACATTATATCTTTTTTTTATTAGAGTATATGCATTATATCTTTTTTTATTAGATTTTATACATTATATCTTTTTTATTAGATTATATACATTATATCTTTTTTTATTAGATTATATACATTATAGCTTTTTTTTAATTAGATTATATACATTATATCGTTTTTTTAATTAGATTATATACATTATATCTTTTTTTATTAGATTATATACATTATATCTTTTTTATTAGATTTTATACATTATATCTTTTTTTTAATTAGATTATATACATTATATCTTTTTTATTAGATTTTATACATTATATCTTTTTTTTAATTAGATTATATACATTATATCTTTTTTTTATTAGATTTTATACATTATATCTTTTTTTTAATTAGATTATATACATTATATCTTTTTTATTATTAGATTTTATACATTATATCTGTTTTTATTAGATTATATACATTATATCTTTTTTATTAGACTATATACATTATATCTTTTTTATTATTAGATTTTATACATTATATCTTTTTTATTAGATTTTATACATTATATCTTTTTTTTATTAGATTATATACATTATATCTTTTTTTATTAGATTATATACATTATATCTTTTTTATTAGATTTTATACATTATATCTTTTTTTTAATTAGATTATATACATTATATCTTTTTTATTAGGTTTTATACATTATATCTTTTTTTTAATTAGATTATATACATTATATCTTTTTTTATTATTAGATTTTATACACTATATCTTTTTTTTAATTAGATTATATACATTATATCTTTTTTATTATTAGATTTTATACATTATATCTGTTTTTATTAGATTATATACATTATATCTTTTTTATTAGACTATATACATTATATCTTTTTTATTATAAGATTTTATACATTATATCTTTTTTATTAGATTATATACATTTTTTTTATTATTAGATTTTATACATTATATCTTTTTTTTATTAGAGTATATGCATTATATCTTTTTTTATTAGATTTTATACATTATATCTTTTTTTATTAGATTATATACATTATATCTTATTTTATTAGATTATATACATTATATCTTTTTTTTAATTAGATTATATACATTATATCGTTTTTTTAATTAGATTATATACATTATATCTTTTTTATTATTAGATTTTATACATTATATCTTTTTTTTATTAGATTATATACATTATATCTGTTTTATTATTAGATTTTATACATTATATCTTTTTTTTGATTAGATGATATACATTATATCTTTTTTATTATTAGATTTTATACATTATATCTTTTTTTTATTAGATTTTATACATTATATCTTTTTTTTAATTAGATTATATACATTATATCTTTTTTTTATTAGATTTTATACATTATATCTTTTTTATTATTAGATTTTATACATTATATCTTTTTTTATTAGATTATATACATTATATCTTTTTTTATTAGATTATATACATTATATCTTTTTTTTAATTAGATTATATACATTATATCTTTTTTTTAATTAGATTATATACATTATATCTTTTTTATTATTAGATTTTATACATTATATCTTTTTTTTATTAGATTTTATACATTATATCTTTTTTATTATTAGATTTTATACATTATATCTTTTTTTTAATTAGATTATATACATTATATCTTTTTTATTATTAGATTTTATACATTATATCTTTTTTTATTAGATTTTATACATTATATCTTTTTTATTATTAGATTTTATACATTATATCTTTTTTTTAATTAGATTATATACATTATATCTTTTTTATTATTAGATTTTATACATTATATCTTTTTTATTAGATTATATACATTTTTTTATTATTAGATTTTATACATTATATCTTTTTTTTATTAGAGTATATGCATTATATCTTTTTTTATTAGATTTTATACATTATATCTTTTTTTATTAGATTATATACATTATATCTTTTTTATTAGTTGTATACATTATATCTTTTTTATTAGATTTTATACATTATATCTTTTTTATTAGATTATATACATTATATGTTTTTTTATTAGATTTTATACATTATATCTTTTTTTTTAGATTATATACATTATATCTTTTTTTATTAGATTATATACATTATATCTTTTTTTATTAGATTATATACATTATATCTTTTTTTATTAGATTATATACATTATATCTTATTTTGTTAGATTTTATACATTATATCTTTTTTATTAGATTTTATACATTATATCTTTTTTATTAGATTTTATACATTATATCCTTTTTTATTAGATTTTATACATTATATCTTTTTTATTAGATTTTATACATTATATCTTTTTTATTAGATTTTATACATTATATCTTTTTTATTAGATTTTATACATTATATCTTTTTTATTAGATTTTATACATTATATCCTTTTTTATTAGATTTTATACATTATATCTTTTTTATTAGATTTTATACATTATATCATTTTTATTAGATTTTATACATTATATCCTTTTTTATTAGATTTTATACATTATATCTTTTTTATTAGATTTTATACATTATATCTTTTTATTAGATTTTATACATTATATCTTTTTTATTAGATTTTATACATTATATCTTTTTTATTAGATTTTATACATTATATCTTTTTGATTAGATTATATACATTATATCTTTTTTATTAGATTTTATACATTATATCTTTTTTTTAATTAGATTATATACATTATATCTTTTTTTATTAGATTATATACATTATATCTTTTTTTATTAGATTATATACATTATATCTTTTTTTATTAGATTATATACATTATATCTTTTTTTATTAGATTATATACATTATATCTTTTTTATTAGATTATATACATTATATCTTTTTTTGTTAGATTATATACATTATATCTTTTTTATTAGATTATATACATTATATCTTTTTTTATTAGATTTTATACATTATATCTTTTTTTATTAGATTATATACATTATATCTTTTTTTATTAGATTATATACATTATATCTTTTTTTATTAGATTTTATACATTATATCTTTTTTATTAGATTATATACATTATATATTTTTTTATTAGATTATATACATTATATCTTTTTTTATTAGATTATATACATTATATCTTTTTTTATTAGATTTTATACATTATATCTTTTTTATTAGATTATACACATTATATCTTTTTTTTATTAGATTTTATACATTATATCTTTTTTTTATTAGATTTTATACATTATATCTTTTTTATTAGATTATATACATTATATCTTTTTTATTAGATTTTATACATTATATCTTTTTTTTATTAGATTATATACATTATATCTTTTTTTATTAGATTATATACATTATATGTTTTTTATTAGATTATATACATTATATCTTTTTTTTATTAGATTATATACATTATATCTTTTTTTTTAATTAGATTATATACATTATATCTTTTTTTTATTAGATTTTATACATTATATCTTTTTTTATTAGATTATATACATTATATAATTTTTTATTAGATTTTATACATTATATCTGTTTTTATTAGATTATATACATTATATCTTTTTTTATTAGATTATATACATTATATCTTTTTTTATTAGATTTTATACATTATATCTTTTTTTATTAGATTATATACATTATATCTTTTTTATTATTAGATTTTATACATTATATCTTTTTTATTAGATTATATACATTATATCTTTTTTATAAGATTTTATACATTATATCTTTTTTATTGGATTATATACATTATATCTTTTTTATTAGATTATATACATTTTTTTTATTATTAGATTTTATACATTATATCTTTTTTTTATTAGAGTATATGCATTATATCTTTTTTTATTAGATTTTATACATTATATCTTTTTTATTAGATTATATACATTATATCTTTTTTTATTAGATTATATACATTATAGCTTTTTTTTAATTAGACTATATACATTATATCGTTTTTTTAATTAGATTATATACATTATATCTTTTTTTATTAGATTATATACATTATATCTTTTTTATTAGATTTTATACATTATATCTTTTTTTTAATTATATTATATACATTATATCTTTTTTATTAGATTTTATACATTATATCTTTTTTTTAATTAGATTATATACATTATATCTTTTTTTTATTAGATTTTATACATTATATCTTTTTTTTAATTAGATTATATACATTATATCTTTTTTATTATTAGATTTTATACATTATATCTGTTTTTATTAGATTATATACATTATATCTTTTTTATTATTAGATTTTATACATTATATCTTTTTTTTGATTAGATTATATACATTATATCTTTTTTATTATTAGATTTTATACATTATATCTTTTTTTTATTAGATTTTATACATTATATCTTTTTTTTAATTAGATTATATACATTATATCTTTTTTTTATTAGATTATATACATTATATCTTTTTTATTATTAGATTTTATACATTATATCTTTTTTTATTAGATTATATACATTATATCTTTTTTTATTAGATTATATACATTATATCTTTTTTTTAATTAGATTATATACATTATATCTTTTTTTTAATTAGATTATATACATTATATCTTTTTTATTATTAGATTTTATACATTATATCTTTTTTTTATTAGATTTTATACATTATATCTTTTTTATTATTAGATTTTATACATTATATCTTTTTTTTAATTAGATTATATACATTATATCTTTTTTATTATTAGATTTTATACATTATATCTTTTTTTATTAGATTTTATACATTATATCTTTTTTATTATTAGATTTTATACATTATATCTTTTTTTTTAATTAGATTATATACATTATATCTTTTTTATTATTAGATTTTATACATTATATCTTTTTTATTAGATTATATACATTTTTTTTATTATTAGATTTTATACATTATATCTTTTTTATTAGATTATATACATTTTTTTATTATTAGATTTTATACATTATATCTTTTTTTTATTAGAGTATATGCATTATATCTTTTTTTATTAGATTTTATACATTATATCTTTTTTTATTAGATTATATACATTATATCTTTTTTTATTAGATTTTATACATTATATCTTTTTTTTTATTAGATTATATACATTATATCTTTTTTATTAGATTATATGCATTATATCTTTTTTATTAGATTTTATACATTATATCTTTTTTTTAATTAGATTATATACATTATATCTTTTTTATTAGATTTTATACATTATATCTTTTTTTTAATTAGATTATATACATTATATCTTTTTTATTAGATTTTATACATTATATCTTTTTTTTAATTAGATTATATACATTATATCTTTTTTATTATTAGATTTTATACATTATATCTTTTTTTATTAGATTTTATACATTATATCTTTTTTATTAGACTATATACATTATATCTTTTTTTATTATTAGATTTTATACATTATATCTTTTTTATTAGATTATATACATTTTTTTATTATGAGATTTTATACATTATATCTTTTTTTATTAGATTATATACATTATATTTTTTTTATTAGATTTTATACATTATATCTTTTTTTATTAGATTATATACATTATATCTTATTTTGTTAGATTTTATACATTATATCCTTTTTTATTAGATTTTATACATCATATCTTTTTTCATTAGATTTTATACATTATATCTTTTTTTATTAGATTATATACATTATATCTTTTTTATTAGATTATATACATTATATCTTTTTTTATTAGATTATATACATTATATCTTTTTTTATTAGATTTTATACATTATATCTTTTTTATTAGATTTTATACATTATATCTTTTTTTATTAGATTATAAACATTATATCTTTTTTATTAGATTTTATACATTATATCTTTTTTTATTAGATTATATACATTATATCTTTTTTTAATAGATTTTATACATTATATCTTTTTTTATTAGAGTTTATACATTATATCTTTTTTTATTAGATTATATACATTATATCTTATTTTGTTAGATTTTATACATTATATCTTTTTTATTAGATTTTATACATTATATCCTTTTTTATTAGATTTTATACATTATATCTTTTTTATTAGATTGTATACATTATATCTTTTTTATTAGATTATATACATTATATCTTTTTTATTAGATTTTATACATTATATCTTTTTTTTATTAGATTGTATACATTATATCTTTTTTATTAGATTTTATACATTATATCTTTTTTATTAGATTATATACATTATATCTTTTTTATTAGATTTTATACATTATATCTTTTTTTATTAGATTGTATACATTATATCTTTTTTATTAGATTTTATACATTATATCTTTTTTATTAGATTTTATGCATTATATCTTTTTTTATTAGATTATATACATTATATCTTTTTTTATCAGATTTTATACATTATATCTTTTTTATTAGATTTATACATTATATCTTTTTTTATTAGATTATAAACATTATTTCTTTTTGATTAGATTTTATACATTATATCTTTTTTTATTAGATTATATACATTATATCTTTTTTTATTAGATTTTATACATTATATCTTTTTTTATTAGATTTTATACATTATATCTTTTTTTATTAGATTTTATACATTATATCTTTTTTTATTAGATTATATACATTATATCTTATTTTGTTAGATTTTATACATTATATCTTTTTTATTAGATTTTATACATTATATCCTTTTTTATTAGATTTTATACATTATATCTTTTTTTATTAGATTGTATACATTATATCTTTTTTATTAGATTATATACATTATATCTTTTTTATTAGATTTTATACATTATATCTTTTTTTTATTAGATTGTATACATTATATCTTTTTTATTAGATTTTATACATTATATCTTCTTTATTAGATTATATACATTATATCTTTTTTATTAGATTTTATACATTATATCTTTTTTTATTAGATTGTATACATTATATCTTTTTTATTAGATTTTATACATTATATCTTTTTTATTAGATTTTATGCATTATATCTTTTTTTATTAGATTATATACATTATATCGTTTTTATTAGATTTTATACATTCTATCTTTTGTTATTAGATTATATACATTATATCTTTTTTTATTAGATTATATACATTATATCTTTTTTATTAGATTTTATACATTATATCTTTTTTATTAGATTATATACATTATATCTTTTTTTATTAGATTTTATACATTATATCTTTTTTATTAGATTTTATACATTATATCCTTTTTTATTAGATTTTATACATTATATCTTTTTTTATTAGATTGTATACATTATATCTTTTTTATTAGAGTATATACATTATATCTTTTTTATTAGATTTTATACATTATATCTTTTTTATTAGATTTTATACATTATATCTTTTTTATTAGATTTTATACATTATATCTTTTTTTATTAGATTATATACATTATATCTTTTTTTATTAGATTATATACATTATATCTTTTTTTATTAGAGTATATACATTATATCTTTTTTATTAGATTATATACATTATATCTTTTTTTATTAGATTATATACATTATATCTTTTTTTATTAGAGTATATACATTATATCTTTTTTATTAGATTTTATACATTATATCTTTTTTATTAGATTTTATGCATTATATCTTTTTTTATTAGATTATATACATTATATCTTTTTTTATTAGATTATATACATTATATCTTTTTTATTAGATTATATACATTATATCTTTTTTTGTTAGATTATATACATTATATCTTTTTTATTAGATTATATACATTATATCTTTTTTTATTAGATTTTATACATTATATCTTTTTTTATTAGATTATATACATTATATCTTTTTTTATTAGATTATATACATTATATCTTTTTTTATTAGATTTTATACATTATATCTTTTTTATTAGATTATATACATTATATATTTTTTTATTAGATTATATACATTATATCTTTTTTTATTAGATTATATACATTATATCTTTTTTTATTAGATTTTATACATTATATCTTTTTTATTAGATTATACACATTATATCTTTTTTTTATTAGATTTTATACATTATATCTTTTTTTTATTAGATTTTATACATTATATCTTTTTTATTAGATTATATACATTATATCTTTTTTATTAGATTTTATACATTATATCTTTTTTTTATTAGATTATATACATTATATCTTTTTTTATTAGATTATATACATTATATGTTTTTTATTAGATTATATACATTATATCTTTTTTTTATTAGATTATATACATTATATCTTTTTTTTTAATTAGATTATATACATTATATCTTTTTTTTATTAGATTTTATACATTATATCTTTTTTTATTAGATTATATACATTATATAATTTTTTATTAGATTTTATACATTATATCTGTTTTTATTAGATTATATACATTATATCTTTTTTTATTAGATTATATACATTATATCTTTTTTTATTAGATTTTATACATTATATCTTTTTTTATTAGATTATATACATTATATCTTTTTTATTATTAGATTTTATACATTATATCTTTTTTATTAGATTATATACATTATATCTTTTTTATAAGATTTTATACATTATATCTTTTTTATTGGATTATATACATTATATCTTTTTTATTAGATTATATACATTTTTTTTATTATTAGATTTTATACATTATATCTTTTTTTTATTAGAGTATATGCATTATATCTTTTTTTATTAGATTTTATACATTATATCTTTTTTATTAGATTATATACATTATATCTTTTTTTATTAGATTATATACATTATAGCTTTTTTTTAATTAGACTATATACATTATATCGTTTTTTTAATTAGATTTTATACATTATATCTTTTTTTTAATTAGATTATATACATTATATCTTTTTTATTAGATTTTATACATTATATCTTTTTTTGTAATTAGATTATATACATTATATCTTTTTTATTATTAGATTTTATACATTATATCTTTTTTTATTAGATTTTATACATTATATCTTTTTTATTAGACTATATACATTATATCTTTTTTTATTATTAGATTTTATACATTATATCTTTTTTATTAGATTATATACATTTTTTTTATTATGAGATTTTATACATTATATCTTTTTTTATTAGATTATATACATTATATTTTTTTTATTAGATTTTATACATTATATCTTTTTTTATTAGATTATATACATTATATCTTATTTTGTTAGATTTTATACATTATATCCTTTTTTATTAGATTTTATACATCATATCTTTTTTCATTAGATTTTATACATTATATCTTTTTTTATTAGATTATATACATTATATCTTTTTTATTAGATTATATACATTATATCTTTTTTTATTAGATTATATACATTATATCTTTTTTTATTAGATTTTATACATTATATCTTTTTTATTAGATTTTATACATTATATCTTTTTTTATTAGATTATAAACATTATATCTTTTTTATTAGATTTTATACATTATATCTTTTTTTATTAGATTATATACATTATATCTTTTTTTAATAGATTTTATACATTATATCTTTTTTTATTAGAGTTTATACATTATATCTTTTTTTATTAGATTATATACATTATATCTTATTTTGTTAGATTTTATACATTATATCTTTTTTATTAGATTTTATACATTATATCCTTTTTTATTAGATTTTATACATTATATCTTTTTTATTAGATTGTATACATTATATCTTTTTTATTAGATTATATACATTATATCTTTTTTATTAGATTTTATACATTATATCTTTTTTTTATTAGATTGTATACATTATATCTTTTTTATTAGATTTTATACATTATATCTTTTTTATTAGATTATATACATTATATCTTTTTTATTAGATTTTATACATTATATCTTTTTTTATTAGATTGTATACATTATATCTTTTTTATTAGATTTTATACATTATATCTTTTTTATTAGATTTTATGCATTATATTTTTTTTTATTAGATTATATACATTATATCTTTTTTTATCAGATTTTATACATTATATCTTTTTTATTAGATTTATACATTATATCTTTTTTTATTAGATTATAAACATTATTTCTTTTTGATTAGATTTTATACATTATATCTTTTTTTATTAGATTATATACATTATATCTTTTTTTATTAGATTTTATACATTATATCTTTTTTTATTAGATTTTATACATTATATCTTTTTTTATTAGATTTTATACATTATATCTTTTTTTATTAGATTATATACATTATATCTTATTTTGTTAGATTTTATACATTATATCTTTTTTATTAGATTTTATACATTATATCCTTTTTTATTAGATTTTATACATTATATCTTTTTTTATTAGATTGTATACATTATATCTTTTTTATTAGATTATATACATTATATCTTTTTTATTAGATTTTATACATTATATCTTTTTTTTATTAGATTGTATACATTATATCTTTTTTATTAGATTTTATACATTATATCTTCTTTATTAGATTATATACATTATATCTTTTTTATTAGATTTTATACATTATATCTTTTTTTATTAGATTGTATACATTATATCTTTTTTATTAGATTTTATACATTATATCTTTTTTATTAGATTTTATGCATTATATCTTTTTTTATTAGATTATATACATTATATCGTTTTTATTAGATTTTATACATTCTATCTTTTGTTATTAGATTATATACATTATATCTTTTTTTATTAGATTATATACATTATATCTTTTTTATTAGATTTTATACATTATATCTTTTTTATTAGATTATATACATTATATCTTTTTTTATTAGATTTTATACATTATATCTTTTTTATTAGATTTTATACATTATATCCTTTTTTATTAGATTTTATACATTATATCTTTTTTTATTAGATTGTATACATTATATCTTTTTTATTAGAGTATATACATTATATCTTTTTTATTAGATTTTATACATTATATCTTTTTTTATTAGATTTTATACATTATATCTTTTTTATTAGATTTTATACATTATATCTTTTTTTATTAGATTATATACATTATATCTTTTTTTATTAGATTATATACATTATATCTTTTTTTATTAGAGTATATACATTATATCTTTTTTATTAGATTATATACATTATATCTTTTTTTATTAGATTATATACATTATATCTTTTTTTATTAGAGTATATACATTATATCTTTTTTATTAGATTTTATACATTATATCTTTTTTATTAGATTTTATGCATTATATCTTTTTTTATTAGATTATATACATTATATCTTTTTTTATTAGATTATATACATTATATCTTTTTTATTAGATTATATACATTATATCTTTTTTTGTTAGATTATATACATTATATCTTTTTTATTAGATTATATACATTATATCTTTTTTTATTAGATTTTATACATTATATCTTTTTTTATTAGATTATATACATTATATCTTTTTTTATTAGATTATATACATTATATCTTTTTTTATTAGATTTTATACATTATATCTTTTTTATTAGATTATATACATTATATATTTTTTTATTAGATTATATACATTATATCTTTTTTTATTAGATTATATACATTATATCTTTTTTTATTAGATTTTATACATTATATCTTTTTTATTAGATTATACACATTATATCTTTTTTTTATTAGATTTTATACATTATATCTTTTTTTTATTAGATTTTATACATTATATCTTTTTTATTAGATTATATACATTATATCTTTTTTATTAGATTTTATACATTATATCTTTTTTTTATTAGATTATATACATTATATCTTTTTTTATTAGATTATATACATTATATGTTTTTTATTAGATTATATACATTATATCTTTTTTTTTAATTAGATTATATACATTATATCTTTTTTTTATTAGATTTTATACATTATATCTTTTTTTATTAGATTATATACATTATATAATTTTTTATTAGATTTTATACATTATATCTGTTTTTATTAGATTATATACATTATATCTTTTTTTATTAGATTATATACATTATATCTTTTTTTATTAGATTTTATACATTATATCTTTTTTTATTAGATTATATACATTATATCTTTTTTATTATTAGATTTTATACATTATATCTTTTTTATTAGATTATATACATTATATCTTTTTTATAAGATTTTATACATTATATCTTTTTTATTGGATTATATACATTATATCTTTTTTATTAGATTATATACATTTTTTTTATTATTAGATTTTATACATTATATCTTTTTTTTATTAGAGTATATGCATTATATCTTTTTTTATTAGATTTTATACATTATATCTTTTTTATTAGATTATATACATTATATCTTTTTTTATTAGATTATATACATTATAGCTTTTTTTTAATTAGACTATATACATTATATCGTTTTTTTAATTAGATTATATACATTATATCTTTTTTTATTAGATTATATACATTATATCTTTTTTATTAGATTTTATACATTATATCTTTTTTTTAATTATATTATATACATTATATCTTTTTTATAAGATTTTATACATTATATCTTTTTTTTAATTAGATTATATACATTATATCTTTTTTTTATTAGATTTTATACATTATATCTTTTTTTTAATTAGATTATATACATTATATCTTTTTTATTATTAGATTTTATACATTATATCTGTTTTTATTAGATTATATACATTATATCTTTTTTATTATTAGATTTTATACATTATATCTTTTTTTTGATTAGATTATATACATTATATCTTTTTTATTATTAGATTTTATACATTATATCTTTTTTTTATTTGATTTTATACATTATATCTTTTTTTTAATTAGATTATATACATTATATCTTTTTTTTATTAGATTATATACATTATATCTTTTTTATTATTAGATTTTATACATTATATCTTTTTTTATTAGATTATATACATTATATCTTTTTTTATTAGATTATATACATTATATCTTTTTTTTAATTAGATTATATACATTATATCTTTTTTTTAATTAGATTATATACATTATATCTTTTTTATTATTAGATTTTATACATTATATCTTTTTTTTATTAGATTTTATACATTATATCTTTTTTATTATTAGATTTTATACATTATATCTTTTTTTTAATTAGATTATATACATTATATCTTTTTTATTATTAGATTTTATACATTATATCTTTTTTTATTAGATTTTATACATTATATCTTTTTTATTATTACATTTTATACATTATATCTTTTTTTTTAATTAGATTATATACATTATATCTTTTTTATTATTAGATTTTATACATTATATCTTTTTTATTAGATTATATACATTTTTTTTATTATTAGATTTTATACATTATATCTTTTTTATTAGATTATATACATTTTTTTATTATTAGATTTTATACATTATATCTTTTTTTTATTAGAGTATATGCATTATATCTTTTTTTATTAGATTTTATACATTATATCTTTTTTTATTAGATTATATACATTATATCTTTTTTTATTAGATTTTATACATTATATCTTTTTTTTTATTAGATTATATACATTATATCTTTTTTATTAGATTATATGCATTATATCTTTTTTATTAGATTTTATACATTATATCTTTTTTTTAATTAGATTATATACATTATATCTTTTTTATTAGATTTTATACATTATATCTTTTTTTTAATTAGATTATATACATTATATCTTTTTTATTAGATTTTATACATTATATCTTTTTTTTAATTAGATTATATACATTATATCTTTTTTATTATTAGATTTTATACATTATATCTTTTTTTATTAGATTTTATACATTATATCTTTTTTATTAGACTATATACATTATATCTTTTTTTATTATTAGATTTTATACATTATATCTTTTTTATTAGATTATATACATTTTTTTTATTATGAGATTTTATACATTATATCTTTTTTTATTAGATTATATACATTATATTTTTTTTATTAGATTTTATACATTATATCTTTTTTTATTAGATTATATACATTATATCTTATTTTGTTAGATTTTATACATTATATCCTTTTTTATTAGATTTTATACATCATATCTTTTTTCATTAGATTTTATACATTATATCTTTTTTTATTAGATTATATACATTATATCTTTTTTATTAGATTATATACATTATATCTTTTTTTATTAGATTATATACATTATATCTTTTTTTATTAGATTTTATACATTATATCTTTTTTATTAGATTTTATACATTATATCTTTTTTTATTAGATTATAAACATTATATCTTTTTTATTAGATTTTATACATTATATCTTTTTTTATTAGATTATATACATTATATCTTTTTTTAATAGATTTTATACATTATATCTTTTTTTATTAGAGTTTATACATTATATCTTTTTTTATTAGATTATATACATTATATCTTATTTTGTTAGATTTTATACATTATATCTTTTTTATTAGATTTTATACATTATATCCTTTTTTATTAGATTTTATACATTATATCTTTTTTATTAGATTGTATACATTATATCTTTTTTATTAGATTATATACATTATATCTTTTTTATTAGATTTTATACATTATATCTTTTTTTTATTAGATTGTATACATTATATCTTTTTTATTAGATTTTATACATTATATCTTTTTTATTAGATTATATACATTATATCTTTTTTATTAGATTTTATACATTATATCTTTTTTTATTAGATTGTATACATTATATCTTTTTTATTAGATTTTATACATTATATCTTTTTTATTAGATTTTATGCATTATATCTTTTTTTATTAGATTATATACATTATATCTTTTTTTATCAGATTTTATACATTATATCTTTTTTATTAGATTTATACATTATATCTTTTTTTATTAGATTATAAACATTATTTCTTTTTGATTAGATTTTATACATTATATCTTTTTTTATTAGATTATATACATTATATCTTTTTTTATTAGATTTTATACATTATATCTTTTTTTATTAGATTTTATACATTATATCTTTTTTTATTAGATTTTATACATTATATCTTTTTTTATTAGATTATATACATTATATCTTATTTTGTTAGATTTTATACATTATATCTTTTTTATTAGATTTTATACATTATATCCTTTTTTATTAGATTTTATACATTATATCTTTTTTTATTAGATTGTATACATTATATCTTTTTTATTAGATTATATACATTATATCTTTTTTATTAGATTTTATACATTATATCTTTTTTTTATTAGATTGTATACATTATATCTTTTTTATTAGATTTTATACATTATATCTTCTTTATTAGATTATATACATTATATCTTTTTTATTAGATTTTATACATTATATCTTTTTTTATTAGATTGTATACATTATATCTTTTTTATTAGATTTTATACATTATATCTTTTTTATTAGATTTTATGCATTATATCTTTTTTTATTAGATTATATACATTATATCGTTTTTATTAGATTTTATACATTCTATCTTTTGTTATTAGATTATATACATTATATCTTTTTTTATTAGATTATATACATTATATCTTTTTTATTAGATTTTATACATTATATCTTTTTTATTAGATTATATACATTATATCTTTTTTTATTAGATTTTATACATTATATCTTTTTTATTAGATTTTATACATTATATCCTTTTTTATTAGATTTTATACATTATATCTTTTTTTATTAGATTGTATACATTATATCTTTTTTATTAGAGTATATACATTATATCTTTTTTATTAGATTTTATACATTATATCTTTTTTTATTAGATTTTATACATTATATCTTTTTTATTAGATTTTATACATTATATCTTTTTTTATTAGATTATATACATTATATCTTTTTTTATTAGATTATATACATTATATCTTTTTTTATTAGAGTATATACATTATATCTTTTTTATTAGATTATATACATTATATCTTTTTTTATTAGATTATATACATTATATCTTTTTTTATTAGAGTATATACATTATATCTTTTTTATTAGATTTTATACATTATATCTTTTTAATTAGATTTTATGCATTATATCTTTTTTTATTAGATTATATACATTATATCTTTTTTTATTAGATTATATACATTATATCTTTTTTATTAGATTTTATACATTATATCTTTTTTATTAGATTTTATACATTATATCTTTTGTTATTAGATTATATACATTATATCTTTTTTTATTAGATTATATACATTATATCTTTTTTATTAGATTTTATACATTATATCTTTTTTATTAGATTATATACATTATATCTTTTTTTATTAGATTTTATACATTATATCTTTTTTTATTAGATTTTATACATTATATCTTTTTTATTAGATTTTATGCATTATATCTTTTTTTATTAGATTTTATGCATTATATCTTTTTTTATTAGATTATATACATTATATCTTTTTTATTAGATTTTATACATTATATCTTTTTTTATTAGATTTTATACATTATATCTTTTTTTATTAGATTTTATACATTATATCTTTTTTTATTAGATTTTATGCATTATATCTTTTTTTATTAGATTATATACTTTATATCTTTTTTATTAGATTTTATACATTATATCTTTTTTTATTAGATTTTATACATTATATCTTTTGTTATTAGATTATATACATTATATCTTTTTTTATTAGATTATATACATTATATCTTTTTTATTAGATTTTATACATTATATCTTTTTTATTAGATTATATACATTATATCTTTTTTTATTAGATTATATACATTATATCTTTTTTTATTAGATTGTATACATTTTTTTTATTATTAGATTTTATACATTATATCTTTTTTTTATTAGATTTTATACATTATATCTTTTTATTAGATTATATACATTATATCTTTTTTATTAGATTTTATACATTGTATCTTTTTTTTATTAGATTATATACATTATATCTTTTTTTTTATTAGATTATATACATTATATCTTTTTTTATTAGATTATATACATTATATCTTTTTTTTATTAGATTATATACATTATATCTTTTTTTTTATTAGATTATATACATTATATCTTTTTTTTATTAGATTATATACATTATATCTTTTTTTATTAGATTATATACATTATATCTTTTTATTAGATTATATACATTATATCTTTTTTTTTAAATCTTTGTAAAGAGACATAAAAGTTATTTTAATTTTCGTAATGAGGCATAAAAGTGGTATAAAAGTGTTCTGTTCGTGGAATTAATTTTACCCGTCTGCAGCAGGTATTCTTCTTGCAAGATATATATTTGAAGAGTTTAAATACCAAATGCAATAAACCTAATTTTCAAAACTGTTCAATTGCCACAAACAACAATATGACAGTTTAACTATCCATTACGCCTCAAAATCATATTTGATTCAACATCATTTCTACCAAATTTTCTTGCTTTCAATTAAAATAAGTTTTTACAGTTGAATTTTAGATTTCAAATTTTTATCTTTTTTTTCCATAGTTTAATTTATTAATTTGAAAGAATTAGATTTATTGCATTTTTCTTGAAAATATTCATTTTTACTTACAACTAACAGTTCTTGGCACTTGACTGAAATATCTGCCTTGGTGCTTTCATTTAAAGGCAATCTGCCTTTGAAAGAGACAGTTTCACTTAGACGTTTAAAAAGGAAAAGGAGCCACCATTGATTAGACCGGGGGAAAAGTGGGCGAAAGAACATACCGTAGATCAAATGAAGTGAATCCAAACGCGTAATTCAAACCAAACCAGGTAGTGGCTCATGTAAGCTGCTCTACTGCGCTGAAAGGAATTTTGGCATCCCAACGTTATAAAAATACCCATGAACGTTGCTACCAAACAATGAGTATATATATGATTATTAAAATTATTTCCCTTTTTTTCTTTAAAAAAAAAGAAAAGATATGCAACTGATATTTTTTTTACCCTGAAAACAATTTTTTAGATGCTGCACAGAACGTTTTATGTATGAAATGTGTGTCTAACAAACGCTGGCGCCACCTACCTTTGTATCCCCTGACCAGGATCGACTCAGTCCTACTGGGAAACGCTGGAAATGTTGTTGTTGTTGTTGATGATGATGATTATTATTATTATTATTATTATTATTATTATTATTATTATTCACTAGGAGTTTTCACACTGACCATCATCATCATAAAATTCTCTATGAACACTAACCAGCCACCTGGAAACTGCAACAGAAGTGGTGAGTATCAGAAATCTGTGGATATTCGTTGACTCCAGGGAAAAACTGTGGTGTTCCCTAGACTTTGAGCGACAACAAGTCTCCTCAGATTTCCAGTACTTCCCACCGCTATTGATAACCTTTGCAAATCAGTTTGCATTATCGCAATAGCTGTTTACCATTGATTTCTTTTTGGTAGTGACCATTGGTCTTCACTGGAATTTTTTTACACTCACTCAGTGAAAGTTTGGTGAATGCTTTCTATCCTCGGTTTTTCCATCCTCCTTGACCCTCCTCATTTATTTGGTGTAGCGCCAGTTTATAGTCATACTGTTTTGGGGGGTGCAGGGGGCTTAACTTACAATTATACAGCTTCAGTTTTCATGATTCTATGTGGTGTTTCTTTGTGATTTACATCTGTAGTAGTTTCTATATGGCCGGCTTGTGCCTGTAGCTCATGTATTAGTCTCTACATTTAAGTGTTTACTTTAATATTTAATCCGTTTTCACTATTTTTATCCGTTGTGTCTACTCAGCCATCCCTCAGATTCTAATCTCTTCCATACTTTTTTTTAAAGGTTTTGGGATTGTTCCTATTAGTGGTGTTATCTTGACTTAATTTATCTTCCAGATCCCGTCAAGCTCTCTGGCCAGTTCTGTGTCTGTGCTCCGCTTCTTTGTGTCCTTGATCATCACTCAGTGATCTGCTGGGACAGCAAAATCTACAATCTGGCAGTACTTTTCGTTCTTGTTAACTATTATGATGTCTCGTATTTTTGCTTGAATGGGTTTATCTGTTTGTATATCCATGCCCCATAGGATTTTGCAAGTTTTGTTTTCAAGTACTGCTACCGGTTTGTGTTTGTATCATTCGTCTGAATGTTCAAGATGCCGCTGCCTGTATAATTCCCAGTGTACTGCCTTCTCCACTTGTTCATATCTATTCTTATATTGTTTTTAGGCTGGTTTTCTGCATTTGCTTATTATGTGGCTTATTGTTTCGTCTCTTGGTCCACAGTTTGCATTTACTGTTTTCTTGTGTTTTGTTGATCCTTGTTTTGATGTTGTTGGTTCTAATCATGTTATCTTGTGCGTCTGTAATTAGGGATTCAGTTTTTCTATTTAGGTTTCCATTTTGTAGCCATGTTCAAGTGTTTTCGTTAGTTTCATCTTTTGTCATACTTATGAATCGTCCATGTAGCTGTTTCTTTTCCCATTTTTCTTTTCTAGTCTTGTCTTTTGCCTCTCTTTTTTCTATTTTGTTTGTTTTTTCAGTGTTTCTTGCTGCGATAATTATTCTTTCTGTATTCTGCATTATATGTTTTCTAATTCTTTTTTCGTGTTATTCACAGTCTTCTATACAAACCAGTCCTCTTCCTCCGTCTTTCCTTTTCATATTAGTAGTAGGTTAGCATCATCCTTTGGATGTAATGCATTGTGCATAGTCATGAGTTTCCTAGTCTTATTGTTGAGACACCTTAGTTCCTTTTGGTCCAGCTCATAAACGGTCCAGAGTATCTAACTAGTAACACTACCCATGATCAGCAGTGCACACTTTTCCATATTGAATTCAATTCGGATATCTTGGCTGAAGCTTTCGGTTGTGTTTATTAGCGTCTCTAGTTCCTTGTTGGTTTTTGCGAACTGTTTCATGTCGTCCATGTATATTAGGTGGTTCATGCTTTCATCTGTATTAGTGAACTTGTATCCGGTTTGGCATGTTATCAGTATATTGTTAAAGGTCATCATGGCTATGATGAACAGTAGTGTTGATAGAGAATCACTTTGGAAGATACCTCTTTGTATTTTAATTTCAGTTATGTATTGTCCATCAGTGTCAGTTTAAGTCTCCATGATCTCATTGCATTTTCAATCAAACTGATAATCTTGCTTGGTATTTTGTACATTCTCAGACATTCTATTATCCATGCTTGTGGGATCCTGTCATATGTTTTCTTGTAGTCAATTCATGCCATGGCTATGTTCTTTTTTTCTACTTTTTACCTTATTCAAGATCTTTTGGTCTATGTACAATAGGTCATATTTTCCTCTTTTTCCTATTTGGCATCCTTTCTGTTCCTTGGGGAGTAGTCTGCGATTATTAAGGGAGTAATAAATTTGTTCTCTCAGTTGTGCGGTAAATATTTTCCACATTGTAGGTAAACATATTATAAGGTCTGTAGTTGCTGGGGATAGTTCCTTTTTCTGTGTCTTTTTGCACCAGTGTGATTCTACTTTTGGTCATCCATTCTGGAACGTCTGCTTTGTGGATACATCTTTTCATGCTCTGAATTAACCTTTCATGTAGTGTTCTGAATTTTTTGAACCAGTATGCATGTATTCCATTGTGACCTGTGCTCTCATTTGCCATTTTTCATAGAGTTGTCTTGAAGGCTTCCTTGCTGATTTCATTCTCTGTCCTTTCTTCCATTTGCTGTGGTTCTTCTTTCATGTTTTTCAGCCATTCAGCATTTCTATTATGATTTGGACGCTCTTCCCATATCTGGCTCTATCAGTGTTTTGTTTCTGTCAGGTTCAGTTGTACCGTTTTTGTTTTTCCTCCATTTACGTTTTGATAGAATTAGCTTTCATTGTTTTCAAAGGTCCTATTTTGCTTGCACCATTCAGATCTGTATCTATATCATCTCAATCTCCCTTCTTTTGCTGCTATTTTTTGCTTAAGTTCTTCTTGTTACTTGTTTAGCTTCTCCCTGCTAGTCACATTTTTACTTTTCCATTCTGTTGTAGTCACTTTCATCTTGTTTATCGCTTTGACTTTATTATTACTATTATTATTATTATTTACTGATATTTGCATAACTCATTTAAAAGCAAGGCATACAAATCACTCTGAAATTTAAAAATGATCTATATATATTATAAAAATTATCTTATCTGTCGATGGAACAGTTTCAACTAAATTATTCTGTCAATTTTTAATTTACTGACTTGAAACTTGATATATGGGTTATATGAACCTGTGGAAGAAACTCAATTTGGTTCTTAGCCAGAAAAATAACCATTAAGGGACTAAAATTCTGTATGCATGCGCAAATATACGTTTGTGCATTTTAAACTCATTTATGTGCAACCGGATCCATGCATGCATCCACCTGAATTAATAAAACTAAATAATGATATTTTGGACAAATCAGAGGATTTTCTGATTTATTCAAAATCGCCCTTGACCCCATATTAGGCCAGATTTTTCTTTTCATATATCATTGGGCAAAAATCCACGACAGATCTATAATCTATCTTGCTTCAGCCTTCCTTTCACCCTTTATTAGGTTTAGGATTGCTATCTCAACTGACGCATGCACACAGCCATACCCATATGCATACAGACACCAATAGACACACATACACACAACTCAAAATCTTCTCTTATTATCGTCTGCTCATCAAAAACAATTTATAAACTTATTCATTTCAAATATTCCTAATTTTTCTCATTAAACATCTTTTCTACAATGAAAACAAATGAATATTGATTTTTATTAATAACTTTTAATCAAATTAATGTCTCTTGCTGCAGTAATTATTCTCTCTGTGTTCTGCATTAATTTTTTTAATTCTCTTTTCATGGTATTTATATTTCTATACAAACAAGTCCTCTTCCTTTGTCTTTCCTTTTCACAAAGAAGTTGGTCAGTATTATCCTTTGGGTGCAATGCATTGTGCATAGTCATGAGTTTCCTGGTCTTCTGGTCGAGATACCTTAGTTCTACATAGGTCGAGATACCTTAGTTCTACATTATTTTTCAAATAATAATTTAAGGAATTGAGTGGGGTAGTTTGGATTATGCTTTTTAAGACCTGTGGATAATTCACAGGCTTTACATGATATAGACTTTGACTTCTTCTCAGCTAAATAATTCCCCTTGTTTTATAAGGACTCTAAAATATGAACAAACATTCTATGTTTTCCTATCTATGTATGTTTCCATTTTAAACATATAAACAAATATTTCTTTTGTTAATTTATGCTTTTGAATTCATTATTTTGCTTGTTTTTATCCTATAGCATTTTCCCTTGCTCTCTCATGTAAGCATAAACCGTATTTTAATTTTCACTAAAAATATATCCCTAAAATTGGCTCTTCCTCTCAAATTGGCACCACTAAAAAGGAGACTTCCAAATGATAATTTAATGGCGAATGAATTCAGTAATTTTGAAAAAAGGTTTCATTCTTCAAGTTTTTATATCTTTAAATATTTTTTTATGTTGTTTGGTTTGATTGTTTTCTAGAAGATATTTTTGTTTTTGTTTTTGACTTTGGGCAATATAATTGAGGTTTTGCAAAGGGAAAGGAGGAAAAAAACTATAACATCAATGCTTTGTGCATTTTTGGTGATGAAGCCAGTATCTTCAGACAGCATATCGTGGTAGCATCAGATGCTCTCACAAGTATTACCATTCCGACCAAAGTAAACCTGGAAGCAATGGTAACTAAGGAGAAACTCTGCATTCCCCATAATCCCCAAGTTCAATTCCTGGTTTGGTATGGGTGCTAGTCTATTTACACTGTAGAGATGTGATACAACAAAATAGTATAGCTTATAAATTAAGCAAGTTCAAATATATTGATGAAATAAACTTTATAGTATAGTGCTCAATGTAGATAGAGCATTATAAACATACATTATATAAACATTTAGAATAGTTTACACAAATTATCTTTCAGTAAGCCATATGCTTCGTCCAAGCCAAGAGTTAATAATAAAAAAAATGTAAAAAAATTGTTTTTCATTATTATTATGTCTTGGTCTTGACAAAGCATATAGCTTGCCGTAGCTGCATATATATATATATATATATATATATATATATATATATATATATATATATAGTAAGTTATAAAAATATATATGGCAATAAAGCTACACAGAATATTCCATGTTTCATCCACGCTAGGATTCATCAGGCTTATGCGTGGATGAAACGCGGAATATTCTGTGTAGCTTAATTGCCATATATATTTTTATAACTTACTACCTAGCTCTACCTATGTATTGAGCACTGTTGAAGTAAATACTTCAAGTTTACCCATAAAATTATACTTTCGTATATTAATTTATGTGATTAAAGGAAGTAGTCATGAGGTGCCTTCAATAAATTTCTAGACGTTTTTCATATCGGCACTTTGATAGCACACACTTGAAACTCTAGCCCTCTTCGAAGTAATCTTCTCCGGCTGCAATGCATTTATTGTACCATTCCAACAACTTCTGGAAGGCCCCATGGAAGTCCTCTGGTGTGAGCGTGTTAATGACCCTCGTCACAGACTCTTTATCTCCTCAGTTGTCGCATAACGACAGCCTCTAAGGTTTTCCTTGGGCTTAGGGAATAGCTAAAAGTCAGAGGGTGGAAGGTCTGGACTATAGGGAGGGTGAGGAACTATCTTGATGCCCATCTTGGTCATGACAATGTCTTTCTGATCTTCTCTGAGCACCCTGGAGACAAACTTTGTGCAAATCTTCCACATTTTCAGTTCCTCACAAATAATTGTGTGCACAGTTCCCACACTGACATCAAACTCTGCACTTATTGTCTCTATAGACGCTCGACGGTCCTTATCCATGAAATTTTTTATTTTGCCAATCAACTCTCGTGTTCTGACCTCCTTACTCCTCCAACATCTTTCACAGACTCCCTGCCTTCCTTGAATCTCTTATGCCACTCAAAAACTGATGCTCAGTTCATGCAAGATGGCCCAAAAGTAGTCTGAAGCATTCCATACTTTTTTGTGGCATTTTTTTCCAAGTTTAAAACAGAATTTTATTGCATGTCGTTATTCAAAAGTGTCCTCATGTCCAGAATGCATTTTTGAAAATCACCAGCGGTGACAATTAAGCTTTAGTAAGATGTATTCCAATTCCTATTGTAACTGTTCATTTGAACCTGAAATCATAAAATTTGGTCAGTTATTTCTTAAGATATATAGCAATAACATACTAAATTTTCAAGAGTTTACGATAATTTTAAATGCCTGTTGTGACGATACGTCCCGGTTGAAAACTCCCAAAAGGGAATTTATCCACGAAACATATCGTAAAATAAAAAAAAATGATGTACATGCCGACTATAGAATTATCACGACCAAGTAGCACTTTACCCAGATTCTGTACAGTAATTCTGTCATGGAATATTCTTCTGAGACTCACGGTTGACGAGATACCAGGCGATGAATAACGGAACAACACAGTTATACATATATTATACGCATGTCATTTATTGTGCGTTAAAATTCAATAATCAAGACAAAATATGAAAAGGAAATAATAGTAAAAGAAAACATGCAGACAGTGACCAACGGGTCGAAAGGGGGGGGGGCAACGGTAAAGAAAACTGTTCGGATAAACATAACCTCTTTTCTATCCTTCCTTTTTTTTTAATCTTTATTTTTCTTCATGTGGAATAATGGTTGAGTCATATGAGGCGGCAAAAATTATTCAAAATAGGAAAAAAAACAGTTCAGTCCAGTAAGTCGATATTTTTTAAATATGGGGGTGGGGAGGGAGACGATATTGAACAATACTTAGCTTTGAGGACGTGCATTCAACCGATAATTAGGTATCCGATAAAAGTCAATGTTCCGATGTTATAGTGTGAGACAGTCCCATTCTGCCGAGATGCAATTTGATATCCTTGGAAGTTCGTTTATCCACTTGTCTTCCCTTATTTTTCTTTCTCGCTTATTTCTCAACCACCGATGTTGGGATGTCTCATTCCCACATATCTGAGCCAAGGTATTTTCGTGGTTTTGATGAATTCCCTTTTAAGCTCCAGGAATAAGACTCAGTTGAGAGGGTCACCATTTCACCGTATAAAGCACGTTGCTGGTGTTCATCGTGCCTTCTTGTCCTCCCCACTTCCAATATCTCTGAGCCAAAGTGTATTTTCGGCTCCATGGGATGAGATTAAAGTTGAGTGAACTTCCAATTTGCTGGACGAATCACGTTGGCTGACATCAATCGCATTTTTATTGTCGACATTGCGATGTGAAGCATTCCACTTTTTTTTTTAGACTGACCCGCCTGCTTCGTTCACCTCGCACATCCTTCCACTAAAAAGTTTTTTCTTCCTCCTTCCCCCCTCACCCCACACGCTGCTTCGTTTGGGGTGGAGGTGGGGTATCTGAATGATTTCTCGTCGTGACCAAGCCACGTGTCTTGCCGAATGACTTGGTGGGGATGGGTGCTCTAACGGCTCCCTTTATCGGTTCATGTGTTGATATTTTGTTGTTGAATGTCTCAATGGCAATAGGGCGGGGTGGGGATGTCTGACCGATAGATATTCAAAATAAAATTTAAGGAGAGGGGAGCAACTTCTGCATTATGCCCTGTTTTCTTGTGACACTGTACAAAAAAGTCTGGAAACTTATTGAAGGCACCTCGTATATATATATATATATATATATATATATATATATATATATATATATATATATATATATATGTATGGCAAAAATGGTAATTAGTAAAACCTGAAGAGTGTGCTCAATACTATTGCAGAGCAAATATGCGTTTTATTTTCTATTACCGTTTTATCTGCTCAGTTACATATGTTTCAGTTGTCGGGCCATATTTACGATCCAGCAGCCTCATCAGACCTTACAGAATATATATATATATTCAAATTGAAATTATATTATAATTTTCTTATTATATTACCATAAATAAAAAGGTATTTCCTTGTATAAATAATGAAATGGTTTGATTTTCATATGAATATTTAAGTGAAATCTAGCAAAAATTAATAATTTTTTATTTAATATCATTCATGCCAAATTTAAGCTGACTTGAATGTAACTGTTTAAACAATCTATACCTCATTTGATTCGCCTTTTATTCCTCTATAATTTTTACCTGTTCATATTTGATTTTTAATTGAAGTATCCTAGTATTCATCTCAATTTAAAAAAATAACTTCAAATCGAGAAGGCGAAAAAGAAACTCCGCACAATGGAAAATTTTTATTTAAATGTAACTTTAGAACAAATAGAACAGGAATACAATGAACTAGTTTATATTTAGTAGTATAGCCCCTCTGTAATTTGACAGCCTGCAATCTTTGGGGCATTCTTTGAATTAGTCTGCGGCAATACTCTGATGAAGAGCATCCCACTTCTCTTTAATTTTTGTCCAAAGTTCTTACAAATTTGAAATTTTATCATTGCATAACTGTAGCTTGATGGAATGCCATACGTTTTCGATAGGATTGAGGTCTGGAGATTGTGCAGGTCAATCCAAACACGGAATATCCTGCGCTTTTTAAGAAACCTCTTGACATTGCCAGCTGTGTGAATGAGAGCATTATCATATGTGAAGATGGGATTATCATCCAAATTCCGGCCAAAGTAGGGTAGAAAATGCTCAGTCAACAAATTAATTTGACCTTGCAAGCGAACTATAGGCCGTAGACCATTGGTACTAATAACACCCCACACCAAAACTGAACCTCCATTATCTTGCAGCATTGAAACTGCACCTAAGATTAAATTCTTTGTCCTTTCTTCGGTGCACATACTACCTACCATCACTGCCGAGACTATTGAACTTGTTTTCATTGCTAAAAATCACTTTTGAACAATATGAAGAGTCGTGATCTTCATTGCATCTGACAAAGTTCAGATGGTGCTTTCTGTTCTTTACAGAAATCATTGACTTGCATCTTATCTTGCAACATATCCTTGCAAATTAAATTCCTTTAGTCTGTTCTTAACTGTAGAAAGAGAGCACTTTTTAACAAGACAGCACTGTTGTTGGATTTGGGGAGCCGTTTCAAATCTGTTTCTTAGGCTGCGGATCTTGATAGCATTGTCTACCTTGTAAGAGGTAACTTTAGAGCGACCAGGTGTTTTAGTGCTTTTGCACAATCGTTCATACCCTTTTCTCATCATATTTCAATCTGCAGCTGAGTTCTCGATTGGATAAACCAGAAAGGTGGAGATTAATGAGCTCTTGACGATCATTAATAGAAAGTCAATGCATACAAACTAAATGTTACGTTGTATAACCTAGAACAACAACAATTACGATTAGAGACGCATGGTTGCCTAAAAGGTAGATATTTTAAACTGGTTTTAAGTTTGTTGCTGCAGAGTTTCTTTTTTGCATTCTCAATTTGAAGTTAATTTTTTTTAATTGATATGAATACTAAGATATTTCAATTAAAAGTCAGATGTGAACAGGTAAAATTATAGAGGAATAAAAGGCAAATCAAATGAGATATAGGTTGTTTAAACAGTTGCATTCAATTCGGCTAAAATGTGCAGTTTTTGAAAAAATTACAAGTGTGGACTTTCTTTTCGGCGTCACTGTATATATATCTATATATATGAATTCGAATTCCTGTTTGTGTGTTTATTTGTTTGTTCACAACTTGATTAATATATACAAAAGGTCCATTAGTTTATTATTTCATTCATTCCTATATATAGTATGAACCTTGCAAAATATACGATTAAGAGGTAACTTCATTTGCATATAGCATTAAGGAAAATCGATTTCATTAAATAGCGGTGTGTTAGTTATTGTTTATAGTAAGAGAATTGCAGTTTATTATTGAAAATTTGATTTATATTGATAACATATTTAATTTAATCTATTTTTACCGACATTTTTTTATAAACGGGTTTCAGTTATTTCCCCTTTGTTTTTTTTTGTTTTTGTTTACTTTTTTTGGTGGATATTAAAACTAAAAACTTTCAAACATTAATTTTTGAATTAGTTTGAATAAAATAATTTCCGTCATTTCGCAATTAAGGTTGTCGTTCAGTGGATTTTCATTTTAAAATAAACAAACAATCCAATTCAACTACGATTCTTTTTTTTCTTAAAATTTTTTTGACAGCATAACTGCTAATTTTTTTTTTTATAACACAATAATACATAACTCATCATTTTTATAACATAAAAGCATGTATTTCGTTTAACACAAATTCTACTTTGGTATTTTTGAAACTGAATTAATTACAGTTTGTTTTCATTGCAACAGACAGTATAACAAATCTCTCTAGACTGAGGGAGCATAAAAGAAATTTGCTTAAACTGGAATATAGTCATAAAAAGGTGCTCAATATCCAGAGAATAGCTTCTCTTCGTATCCCTTCTGACGAAATATCTGGTGGAGAGTTTGTCACATACTTCTTCTTTTTTTTTGGAGGGGGGGGGTACATTTTCATGTTTTCATTCGTTCTTTTATTTTTGAAATTTTTGTTAGGGTAACGATGGAGTGAAATAATGAAAAACTGCTCAATATTCTTAGTATAGCAGGTGTGGCCAATATGAACTTCATGTTGACCCTGGCAACACTGGGTATATATATATATATATATATATATATATATATATATATATATATATATATATATATATATATATATGGTATAGTTCATTAAATAAAATAGACGTTTTTGTCTATTAATTCTATTTTCGATCCTTTCCAACTTCCGAATAACAGTTCTTCACTTCTGGCGGGAACTGGCTGATGTAATCACCATATTTATCATAAGTCCAAATACTTTCCAATCCTTCAGGATTCATCACTAGGGATAAATTAATTTAAATGCTGCCTACATGTACACACACACACACACACACACACACACACACACACACACACACACACACACATATATATGATGATGATTGCTGCATCTTTCCAGATGATCACCGTCACATTGAGTTCTCCTAATCTTGTCGTCCATGCCATCTCAGATGACTCTGCACTCCCGCCACAGATTTGCACATCTTGAAGCAGATGTGACATACAAATTGAGCAATTTTCATCGAGTTGACTTCCTCTGGAGGTTGAAGGGTATTCCTATGAACAACCATGTCTTCTCTAACCAGCAGTAGACTTGCAAACTTTGCTGCATGTTAAACAGATCGTTTGGTTCGGACTAATAGGTGCAAAGTTGACCTGAACAGGAGTTTTGTACGACTTCAGGTGGTTGACATAGCCAGCTTTTGACAAAAGCACTCGTTCACAAGTGTGACATTTCCAGCTCTGTGTGTGTCATGGTCAAGACCATCAATTAAACCTTTGCGAAGCTCTTGCTTCAGATTGCATCACAACTTTCCCGTACAAGCTTTCGCCACTTCGGCCTTTGCAGAGTAAGTTCTTCCTATGTGTCGATGTCGATTTGTAAGACTTTCAAATTAATCTTTTTAGAGTCCCAGAACCTCTTCCTAAGCTTGTGTTGAGGGCTCTTACCATTTTCCAGCTCCCCATAAAAATTTGTTTTGGCAGCCTACAATCTTTCATTCGAACCAAGTTGCCCACCCAACACATGTGAGATCTGATTACAAGGGTCTCAACACTAGAGCAACATGCTCTCACAAGGACTTCAGTCTTCCAAAAGCTACAGATGTCTTCTGAATTCACCTGTGGAGTTCAGTGTCAAGACAGTCATCCCTCGACAGAGAACTACCAAGGTACACAAATGAATCAACTACTCCCAGTCTAGCACCACAGACCATGATGTTCGGCTACATGTATGACTGGCCCGGTGCAGAAGTGAACATCACCTTTGTTTTAGACAGACTGATCCTCAGACCAAAGGCAATGCAGGAGTCAGCAAAGCTATCCATTATATCCTGCATATCAGTCTCAGTGTGCGACAAAAAAAACAGCACCGTCTGCATACAGTAACTCCTTGACAAAGACATGGTGCAGCTTGGTTCTGGCATTAAGTCTTCTAAGGTTAAAAATGCAACCTGTGATTCGAAACTTTAACATGACACCCCTATCGCAAACTCGAAACGCATGAGCAAGTAGAGCAGCAAAATATATAGAGAGTAGAGGCAGGAATATCACCTTGTTTGACACCATTGTCAACTGGGATTTCAGACAATTTTCCATTAAACTCAAGCTTTCATGTTCCTGTGCAATTCCTTGAATATTCTAACAAAGGTTGGAGGATACCCTACTTTCTCTAAGATTAACCAGAGAGCATCCCTGTTAACGGTGTTAAATGCTTTGGTTAGATCCACAAACACCTGATACATTGGGATATGTTGTTCAATGCGTTTCTCCTGGATTTGCCGGGCTGAAAAAAATCATATCCATAGTTCCTCTGCCAGACATAAAGCACCTTTGTAACTCTGGAATAGCATTAGGACAAACATCCTCCAGTAACCTGTTTAATAGAAGTCGTGCGAGAACTTTCCCAACAGCTTCCAAAAGCATAATCCCATGGTAGTGGTCACAAACATTCTTTTGTCCCTTTCCTTTAAACAGGGTCACCAAAACACCATCAATCCAATCCTGTGGAACAGGAGCACCTTCCCAGATTTCCTCAACAAAACCAAGGATAGCATTAGCAATATTCACACCTGCAATCCCAAGAAGTTCCACCGGAACACCATCCAAATCAGGTGCCATGCCACTGCTGATTTGTGCGATAGCCAACTGCACCTCAACCAGATTAGGTAAACGATCCATTCTGAATATGATATCACATTGTGGTAGGCTATCAATTGCATCAGCATCTACTGCTGAGGGATTGTGAAACACATCAGTAAAGTGCTCTTGCCATCTTTTCAAGATATTTTCTGATCCTTAATAACAACAGAACCATCTTTCGACATCAGAGGAGATACTGAAGAGGTAGGAGGACTAAATATTTGGCGCAGGAGTCCATAAAATTCCTTCAAATTTTTTGTGTCAAACGCCTTTTGGATCTGCTCTGTTATATTCATCCACCATTGGTTTTTCATTTTTCTTAGCTCACGTTGCAATGTGGCTTTGACCTTTTTGTATTGTTGCAAATTAGTTGTATGATCAGAATGATCTTCATGAATAAAGATTCATAAATCGTCTATTATTCATCAGTAACTGATTAATTTCAAGATTGTTGTCGTCAAACCAGTCCTTGTTCTTATCCCTCTTGAAGCCAAGAACTTCAGCACCAGCAGAATAAACCTGAGTCTTAAAATTCACCAATGTACCATCAAATGCAAGATAATCGAGCTTTTCCATCATACTCTTTTGAACTTCAGGCAACTTTAACTTGGCGACATCAATACGGCTAGGCACCTTAACACCATTATGACAAACTTTCTTATGGATTCGTAAATTAAACTTTCCTCTCACTAACTTGTGATTGGCGTCACATACAGCACTGCGCATGACACCAACAGTCTATGCATCTTGAAGGTCACATTTTCGAGTTATGATGAAGTCAATTAGGTGACCATGCTTTGAATGTGAGTGTATCCAAGTAGCTTTGTGCTTCAGTTTACAGCGAAAAAAATTGTTACAGATAGCAAGATTAAATTCTGAACACAGCTCTAGTAGCTTAAGGTCATTAGCATTTATGGTACCGATACCATAGCGGCCAAAAGGACTCCAGGTCCCATAGTCTTTCCCAACACGGGCATTGAAATCACCAAGAATAACAAGTTTTTGATTAATTTGTGTAGATGCAACAACAGAGCGCAGAGACTCATAAAAACACAAGATGTCATCTTCATTCACTTGAAGGGTTGGTGCATAGAGCGAAAGAATAATGATGAATCTGTTATGTGAGAGAAGAACACAAAGTTTCATGATGCGATCACAGTTACTGGAAGGAAATTCCATAATATCAACCAAGGATGTTTTAATTGCAAAACCGACTCCACCATTTCTACAGATACCCTCCGGTTTACCAATCCAGAATAGAGTGTAGCCTGATGATACCTCTGTCATTTGATCTTCCCCTGAGAGACGGATCTCTGACAGAGCAGCAATATCTATATCAAGTCTCCGTAGCTCTGCAGTAACGAGCACTGTCTTGCACTCTGGACGGTTGGATGATGATTTATCAAGAAGAGTGCGTACATTCCAACAGCATAAATCGAATTTTGTTCCTTTTTGGAGATACATTTTTGTTTTCTTCCTGCTTACATGAACCACCGTTAGCCGCAGGAAACTAACCAGTGATTGTATGACAGACAATTTTTAGTGAACCTTTTCTAGCACTTTCCCAAGACATTGGGTGAGCAGTGCTCTCCCTGAATAGGGCTGCTCAGTCACAAGAACCCCCACCGGAGTTGGCCTCTGTCATGTGAAGGCACAACAACGATGTTAAGATAGGGTTCCTGTCGCCTCTGTGCAGATTTGTGACAGTGTATCTCCAACTGGTCAAGTCTGTACACATTGTCACTCCTCCATCGCCATAGGACTTGCAATAGAAATGAACGACAGATGAGGATAAGATAGAAAAAGATAAAAGATAGATCTCAAGTAACATCTGTACATCGTTGTATTAAAGTGATAAGCGCTTGTACGACATGAGTGCCACTCTCTAAGTCTCAGCAACAATAACCCAAGTGACAAGCCATTGCAAGATGACTGGTAATTGCTTTGACTGCAGATTTCTCGTAAGAGTTGTCCTCTTCTAGAAGGATTGCCTCCACCACGGCTTACAGGAGCTCCTTCTATCCCACTAATGTCATTTACTCATGACTGGGACTTAGGTAGCTGGGCAGCAGAGCATGGTCCACATGCCGATGGGTCATGAATGCCGCAGTCAACAGGGCCTAAGCTCCTCTGGAGGTTTCTATCAGGGTTACCTCACCCTTAACCTTTGGTTCAAAAACCTTATCCCACAAGGCAGTTGGGGATTCAGTTTTCTGGCACTGAACACTCGCCATTCACCAGAGCCCTGTTAGTGTGGAAGAACTCACAATGTGCACGTGGGGGTGATTAGATTGGGAGAAGCTATATATGACGCTAGAGCATTTGTGTGGTTTTAACACACACCCACACCAATCCTTAAACTTTCTCTATATATATATGAAAGCTGAAGCCGCACTGCTCAAAACATTACAAGGTATTACAAAAAGGCTGACTGGGAAGCCATCAGAGATCTCATCAGAGATGCTCCATGGGGAAATATCTTTTCTTTTCTAGCTGAACAGTGCGCAAATGAGACCACTAAATGGTTCAAAACTGCAATTGAAGCACATGTTCTCACATGGAAATTCTATAGCAAGCCCCACTCTCTCAAATGGTTTACTTCTCCTTGTGCAGCTGATTCAACCGACATAAGTTCAGTTCAAACAGACAGAAGTATATAGAAATTAGAAATAATTGTAAGAAAGAAATAGCAACAGCTAAGACTGAATACACTGAAACCATCAGAAAACGCATCAAACCACATAAATTAGGAACCCGTGATTTTTGGAAAATCTACAACAGTGTAGTAAATAATGGGCAGTCAATGATTCCCCCACTATCAAATAATCGTGATGTTGTTTACATGGCAACTGAGAAGGCTAACCTACTTGCCAGTCGGTTTGCCTCTAACTCCACATTGGACCTGGCACACCACTCTCTCTCTCTGACTTTCCTTTGCGGATAGACGCCACACTAGATGATTTGTACATGGCATCATAAAAAACCTAGACACCTCAAAAGCATGTGAACTGGATCTCATCCTGGCTGTGCTATTAAAAAAATGCTCAGCTGAGGTTGCTCCAGTTCTTTCCAAACTTTTCAATAAATGTTTAAACGAATCTTGCTTTCCTGACTGCCGGAAAACCGCTCCTGTGGTACCAATTTTCAAGAATTCTGGCGAAACAACTGACCCATTAAATTATTGCCCCATAGCCTTCTCCCGCTTTTCACCAAAATATTTGAGTCCGTAATTAATCAAGCTCTTGTCCATAACCTTACAGCTGCCAAACTCCTGACAAACAATATGGATTTAGGCAAGCACGTTCCACAGCGGACATTCTAACTTTAATCTCTGAACGTATATACTGTTCATTAGACAAAACAGGGGAGGGCAGAGCGGTAGCCCTCGATATATCTAAGGCTTTTGACAGGGTGTGGCACGATGGTCTTCTAAGGAAAATTAAATCATATAGTATCACTGGAAGAATACATAATGTAATTAAATTCTTCTTAAGTAAGAGAAAAATCCAGGTTGTCCTTGACGGTCGCACCTCCAAACAATATGATATAAATGTGGGAGTACCTCAGGGGTCTATCCTTGGACCTTTATTATTCTTGATATTCATAAATGACCTCCCTGATAAAATTGTTTCGGAGATGGGTATATTTGCTGATGATACCATTCTCTATAACAGGCACGAGGGGAAAACAAATGAACACATATCCAAGGAAATGGCAGAAACGCTAGAGGATGACCTAAAATCTGTAGTAGAACAGGGACAAACATGAATGGCCACATTCAATGCTGCCAAGACTAAGCTTGTCTCCTTCAATAATTACAAGAAACCTCCTCTACCACCAATAGCAATGGCCAAGAACACACTACCCGAAAGTACTTCCTTTAAACTCCTCGGCCTAACGTTTACAGGGAACATGAACTGGAATAGATTCATTGAGGCTGTTGTGAGGAAGTTGGGCTCTCTCTACCGTGCTAGAAAACTACTTACGTCTGAAAGTAACTTGTACCTCTATAAGGCCACCATTCGTCCATGTATGGAGTACTGTTGTCACATTTGGGCTGGTGCATCTGCTTCTAGTCTATCGCTTCTGGACAGAGTTCAAAAGAGAGTCGCCAACCTGATAGGTCCTGAACTGTCATCTAGGCTTCAACCTCAGTCCCATCGAAGAAATGTTGCATCTCTCTGCCTGTTCTACAAGTATTTAATGGTGAATGCTCTGGCGAACTACAAGCACTTGTACCCCCTCGACGTGAATACCCCTGACAAACCTGACAAGCAGCTAAATCCCACCCCTTCACAATAGAGATCCCTAGGTGTAAGAAGGCCTTCTACTCCAATAGTTTCTTCCCCAGAACTGCTAGACTTTGGAACTCCCTTCCGGGATTCTGCTTTCCCAACTGTATTGACATACAGAAGTTCAAGTGTAATGTGAACGGACATCTTGCTACTCATCTCCCTTCATAATAACCCTGCAACTTATGTCCCCGATAGTAGCCCCCTACTTCAAAGTGGCACTGTGCCTTGTTTGGGGTGAAAATTGAATAAAATAAATTAAAATATATATATATAATTACTTCATTTACTCACATAAAATTAATATACAAAAGTATAAATTTATGCGTAAACTTTAAGTATTTACTTCAAAAGTGGTCAATACGTAGGTAGAGCTAGTTAGTAATTTATAATATATATATATATATATATATATATATATATATATATATATATATATATATATATATATATATATATATACAGCCCTGGTCAAAATCATAAGACCACTTAAGAAAGTAAGCGTTTACGCATATTATCGAATTTTTAATCAAACAAATGGTCGAAACCATTGCCAAAAGGGAAAATATGATGGAAAAAAAATGAAATCTGCTTTATTCAGAACCTTAACCCTGATCCAATAATTATTTTTTAAAAAAACAAACATTTTCACCTGGTCAAAATGATAAGACCACTTTAATAAAATCGGCTAGTTTTAAAAAAATGAATACAAAAAGCTTTCTATGTTACTAAAAGCAACTTGTTAGTTGATAAAAAACATCTTACTAAATTATAAATGGCAAAAGGGGAACCATTATCAGAGTTTGAGAGAGGAAGGATCTTTGAGCTTAATAGGGGTGGACTCTCCCATAGATCCATTGCAAACAAAGTGAATCATAGCAAAACGGTCATCACAAATTTTTTAAGAAATCCAGATCAATATACACACAAAAAAAGTCCAGGTCGACCAAAAAAAATGACCCCATCACTGGATCGCCGTATCAGAAGAAGTTTAAAAGAAAACTCCAGTATGAGCTTAAGTCGATTGAAAAGCCAAACAGCAGCAGAATGTAGTTCTAAAACCATCAGAAGGCATTTGAAAATGAAGGGTTTCAATTATTTAAAGCGACTGCAGAAACCACGTCTTCTTGAACAGCACAAAACTAACCGACTTAAATATGCTGCCAAATACCAGACTTGGGATAAAGAGAAGTGGGAAAATGTAGTTTTCTCTGATGAGAAAAAGTTTAATCTAGATGGTCCAGATGGATTTCAACACTATTGGCATGATAAAAATTTGCCCAAAGAGACTTTTTCAACTCGGCATAGTGGAGGAGTCTTTAATGATCTGGGGTGCTTTCTCGTCAGCTGGGATCCTAAAGTTGCAAGTAGTGAAAGGCCGGCAAACATCATTGAAGTACATTTCAATGCTTGAAAATGCTTCTATAAGGACTGAAGGTTCACGTCTGTGTGAAAGAAATTGGATTTTCCAGCAAGACAATGCTGCGATACGCACTTCTCGACAAGCACGAGAATACTTTTCTTCAAATAATATAGAATTGTTAGATCATCCAGCATGTTCTCCGGACCTCAATTCCATTGAAAATTTTTGGGGATGGATGGCAAAAGAAGTGTTCAAGGATGGAACCCAGTATGATTCAGTAGAGGAACATTCTATTCATTCTACTTAATTTAATGGTCTGAAAAATCAAAAACAAAAACAACAATTTTTTTTCTACAAAACAACCAAACCAAACACAGTGAATAAATATCTGGAGATAATTTGAAGCATAAAAACTTTTTTTTAGAATTACTGGATTCAGCATTAAACAAACCGAAAAGAGTTTATATGCTCTAAAACAAAGCAACCAAACCAATCAACACAATTAAGAATTATTTAAAACTTTTACCCGATTATGGCTGATGAGATGAGAGTAATCTACCCTGATTGATTAAATAAAAGGTTCAGTACAAATTCCCGGGTTCAACATAAAGAATCCCCCGTTCAACAAGATGCACTTGAAGATGAAAACAGTAGTCCAAATGCTCCAAATAACCCAAATTATCAACCTCATCTAAAAAATGCTGAAACATAATTAATTGCTTCTCTCACTAATCATAGGTCAACATACCAAAGAACGCATAACTCGAAGTGTATATTTCTTGATATAGGTATAACACCTGTAATATATTAAATTACAATAAAGGCTCATAAAGTGAAGATTGAAAATAATTAAACAGGTGTTCAGCGAAAAGATCCAAGGTATTGAAAAGAGAAGAGTAGGAAAATCTAAGCCATGAATCCATTATTAGATTAACCCAGAGGAACTCTTTAAGATGAGAAAATACCTTGAATTCTTCTTTTCTGAATCTTTCCATTATTCCATCGACACTGCCAAAATCACGTTATTCCTTTTACCATTAATAATGAAAAAAAAAAAAAAGAAAAAGAAATTTGACTCAGATCCAAGTGCTTTTATTTTATATCACTTATTAATAGTAGTTCAACAGTTGTCTACTTTTTATTATACTTTTTATCTGGGGAAAAGAAGAACGAGGTAAATGTTAACTATTAATGCTGGAGTGTCTGTCTGTCTTGACCGGATGGTTTCATGGTGAGGATTACTCATCAGGAATCAGGCCAATCGACGGAAATAGAGGAACATAATTAAACAAAAAAACGGATCTATTCTTAAGACGGTTTTGTGCAATAAGCGTATTCATCAATCAAACTTATGACAAACAGACAGAGCCTCTTATAGAGATGCATAGATGCATTTAAAAAAAATGAACACTCTATTTTATTTAATTACAGTATTCATAAGGAGAATGAACACACTTTAAATCATAAACAGGATATGTGGTAGAAAAGGGTCAACAGGATTCAGCTTGTTCAGCTTTTGGGGCAAATTGACTCAACATGAGTAAAAAGCTGATCAGAAATGACATCAGACGAGGTATTGGAGGACACGAAATTGTAAGATTGAATAGAAAATCCAGACCAAGCAGACATTTTTTAAGATGTCCTGAAATGACAATTAATTAAGTCATACACTTATAGATAAGTGTATATATTTTATTATTTGCTCACAACTTATTGAAAACCAGAGCCACTTGAGCATCAGGATTAATGAGATGGAATGATTGTCAGCCGAAAGATAGGGAACGTTATGAAAATACTAACATGTATGAACTGGGTATGAACTACTTGAGGGGCGATTTTATGATAATAATTTATTGACATTGGATTTGAACACGCAAGTTGTAGTCTGCAGTGAAGCAGTCATGTGGTAATGTGTTCCAGAGACGGGAAGCCCTTGCAAAGAAGCTCTGTCCATGGAATCGGACTTTCTTACTGTCTTACTCCCTTCACTTTGACACTGTCTTAACTTTTTGCGACCTACACCCAGCAGCACAAGTTACTTCAATAAATTGCTGCAGCTGCTGTGAGAAAGGTGAGCTCTTGTTACCATGCTAGAAAGTATCCTGTACCACTACAAGGCCACCATTCGACCATGTATGAAATATTGCTGTCATATTTAGGCTGATGCATCTGCTACTAGTCTCTCACTCCTAGATAGGGTTCAAAACAGAGTCGCCAACCTAATAAGTCCCAAACTATCAGTTAGGCTTCAGTCGCTGTCCCATCGACGAAATGGTGCATTTTACAAGTATTATTGCTGTTTTACAAGTATTTTAGTGGTAGATGCTCTGACTAACTTCAAGCTATTGTACCCCCTCGACGTAAATACTTCCAACAAACTAAACAAACAGTAAAATCCCATCCCTTCACTGGAGAGGTCGCCAGATGCCAGAAAGCCTTCGACGCTAATAGTTTCTTTCCTAGAAAGGATGGACTTTGGAATTCCCTTTTGGGTTCCTGCTTCCTCGACTGTACTGACATGCAGAAGTTCAAGTGTAATGTAAACAGATATCTTGCTGCTCAACTCCCTACATAGTATCCCTGCAATTTATGTCCCAGATAGTAGCCCCAATATCAAAGTGGCGCTGTGCCTTGTTTGGGGTGAAAATGCAATAAAAAAAGTATGGATCGTTGTTGTTTATAAAAAGGACTTTGTTTTTCCTTTCGTTTGACTACCCGATTTGTTAGCAAATATTAGAGGAATTGGTTATACAGTTAAGCTCAGATTAGCTCATATGCATATACAAGGGTTATCATCCAGTGATTTCTGTGAAGCTTGTTTAATATTTCCAAAATGAACATTCATAATTTTTTACTTATTCAATTAATTGAATTTTGGCGTGTTACATCAGATAGCAGCTAAGCCCGAGCTGTTCCTTGATATAATCCGGCTGTTGACGTTATATTTTGGCCAAAGCTGAACGAACGCCGAGAGTCTGGTTCACAATATACACCAGTACCTGAGAAAAAATATAGACCATTAATGCAAGCAACAGAATCAAGCCGTTAAAAAAATGCTGTATCGTACTGATTCATACAGATTTGTTTTATTCATTTCTAGAATTGGAATTAAAGTTTTAAAATGCCGAATATTGTTTCATGCACGAGAAAGTTCGTCACTCTTTTCTCTCACTGGTATGCGAGTTAACTGTGCAAAAAAAAAAAAAAAAATCTGTCGTTCCTTTTCCCACGGACACACAAAGTACGAAGTACGTACAAAATGACACCGAGTGAGCAAAGAAACAAACATAATATTTATTTATGAATATTTACAAACATAAATAAATATAAAATGTAACACAAGGCTAAAAATGGAGGGAAAGGGGTGAAACATGGCCTATTTTAACATTAGTTAAGTAGCCTTTCACCAAAATACCACACTCGCTCTATGAAACAGCTACTTAAAAAACGAAAAGACAATATATATATCATCAGTTAGAAAACATAGCATTTTTTTTAAATTGTTTTCTTCCAAGCTTTTAGTAAGTTAGACTCTCTGATCCCTGTAACTTTTTCAGGCTAATTGCATTCAATTGATATGCACGAAAGAAAATGTCATTTTAGTGTCCTTTTGACCTTTGGGGATATATCAGTCACTAAGATCATATAAGAGACCTTTTAATCTTGCTATGATTGAAAGGTTATCTTTAACCTTTAACTATTCGCCAAGCTACAATGTGACTCGACTGTATTTACTTGATACGGCCATTAAATCAACTGTCTAGATAAACTAAATGGCTAATAGATATTACTAGTTTATTTTACTGTAATATCACTAACAGTCTTACCCATCTTTTCACCTAGAAAAACTTGAGAGAATCGTTGTATTTTCAGCATTTAAAAAAGGCTGTTATCATTTTATAGAGGAATCAGGATGTGAGAACAATCAAGTGGCGTAATGAAACAACACGCAGGTTGTAGAAAAGAGGAATCACTTTTTTATATTGAACTTATAACTTGTAAAAATGAACAAAGGGGAGAAATTGCAAGAGTTATAGAACTTGTTAAATATATCTAACAGAAACTATTAAATATGTTGCAAAATATTGAAACATAAATACCAATAAAATGCCTAATTATTACTGCCAAGGAACGAAACAAATAAGATGTACATCTTTGAATATATATATATATATATATATATATATATATATATATATATATATATATATATATATATATATATATATATATATATATATATAAAATTTTAGTCATTCAATGAATTTAAAAAAATATGACGTGAAATGTTTGAATTTTAAATCAAAAGATTTTTATTCTTCTATGTAAGACAATGAATACATTTGGAATATTATAACTCCTTATCCTATAGGATTTCGATGTCTACCATCTCTTCAGAGGAGAAAATATTAGCAAATAGTTATAATGGTTTACACCTTATTTGCTAGTTGATTGTTAGATAATTTTATTCTGGTGTATATATATATATATATATATATATATATATATATATATATATATATATATATATATATATATAATTATTATTCACCACCCGAAAAACTTTTTCAATATTTGTGCTGAAAAGCAAAATACGTGTCTATTCACAGCTGAACATTTTGCTAACCGCATTTCATTTTCTCTGATGATATGAGCCATTATTGCAAACCCATGGATTAAGGAAATTAACATACCCCCTCTTCTATATATTCCTTTGTTAAACAATAAAGGAATAAAAGGCGAATCAAATGAGGTATAGATTGTTTAAACAATTACATTCAATTTAGCTTAAATTTGCGGTTTTTGAAAAAATGAGATATATATATATATATATATATATATATATATACAGTGATGATCATATTTATTGGCACGGTAAAATAAAAGTTAAATTTTGTCTAATAAATTCTAAAAAAAGGGATTAAATTAAAGAAAATAACAAAGTATATTATGTATTTTTAACTGGCCTTTCCGATGCAGAAATCGGATTTTAGAAAAAATAAATAACAAAGGAACAACAAACATAATTGCAAAAACCCTTGTTCCAAATTATTGGCACGATTTATTTAATAATCAATTGTATAGCCTTTGGCCTTGATTACCTTCCTCAGTCGCTTTTCATAGTTTACAACCAAGTTGTTGCACTCTTCAGTGGTAATTTTAGCCCACTCTTCCTGACAATAATCCTCCAATTGAATAAGATTCTTAGGCTTCCTTTGCATTACCCTCAATTTTAATGTTCTCCATAAATTTTCAATTGGATTAAGGTCTGGGCTTTGTGATGGCCACTCCAAAACATTAATATGATTGTCCTCAAGCCATTTCTTAGTCAGTTTAGCCGAATGCTTTGGGTCATTATCTTGCATGAACCACCAACGACGACCAAGTGAGAGCTCTTTAGCAGAGTCTTTCAGGTTTCCATCCAATATTTTAACATAATCTTCCTTTTTTATGCTACCTGTGACCTTAACAAGTCGCCCTGGTCCAGAGGCAGCAAAGGATCCCCAAAACATCAAACTGCCTCCACCGTGCTTCACTGTGGGTATGGTGTTCTTAGGCAGGAAAGCTTCGCCAGATTTTCTGTAAATATAAGACACTTTATTATGGCCAAATAACTCTATTTTCGTTTCGTCAGTCCATAGAACACGTTTCCAGAATGCAACATCTTTATCAATATGACGTTTTACAAAGGCTAGCCTTGCTTTCAGGTGCATAGGCTTCAATAAGGGAGTCTTTCTCGGACGACATGCTTTTAAACCAGCTCTCTTCCAAACTCTACCAACTGTATGTCGAGATACATTCACTCCAGAGGTGCTCTGTTCATCAACAATCTCCCCAACAGAGATCCTTGGGTTTTGTTTTACTTGTCGAACAATTTTCCCTTCATCTCTTGGGGAAAGAATCCTTTTTCTCCCTCTATCCTCTAAATTCATAACGTGGCCTTGCGATTTGAACTTGTTTATTATGGCTCTAACAGTGGATTTGGGAAGGTTTAGCTTCTTTGAAATCTTATCATAGCCCTCCCCATTGGTATGGCATGCTACAACAAGCTTCCTGACGTCTTCGCTGTGTTCCTTAGTTTTAACCATGGCGATTGAAAATTATAATTTAGTCACTTATAATAGTTTAAATAAATCGCTATCTAAAAATTATCTGAAAAAAATTATTCACTGAATTAGCGTTAAACAAGCATAATATGGCTATAAAAAAGTTCAGAAAGCACGTAAACTGGAAATTGATTGATATTATACTGATACTAAAAGAAAAACAAAGCCGTGCCAATAATTTTGAACAAGGGTTTTTTGCAATTATGTTTGTTGTTCCCTTGTTATTTATTTTTTCTAAAATCCGATTGCTGCATCGGAAAGGCCAGTTAAAAATACATAATATACTTTGTTATTTTCTTTAATTTAATCCCTTTTTTAGAATTTATTAGACAAAATTTAACTTTTATTTTACCGTGCCAATAAATATGATCATCACTATATGAATAAAAAAGAATGCGAAAAGTATAAAAGCTTATAACTTTTCTTTATTCGTTTTTAATTGGTGACGTGCAGGAATACAAAATAATAATATTATGAAAAAAAATTAAAAAACTTTTTTCATAAGTACATAATTTTCGACCGATCCTTCAGTCTTCATCGGTGTAGTGAAAGTATGAGGATGCACGGGGAAAAGGGGAATGGAAAAGGAAGGAAGGTAGAGGAGGAGAAGGAGGAGGAGAAGGAGGTATAGCCAATGAGAAGGTGTCACGTCAGTCTTAAATATATAAACATATAAGTACGCACATACACACATGCACACAGTACATATATACATACAAACGAAAAATTAAAAATTAAACAGTAAATAAAAATGAGAAACGCGTCTTTAACAGTCTAATCCTTTGAATTCTAACGATATTATTTATTCTAAGAGAGAATAAGAATTAAAAGGATATGAGACGTTATGAGGAGAAACGCTATGATGCTCATTTGTAATTTAACGGCTATTTCTCGTTCGAAAAAGAACGGAAACGTCGTTTCTTTGGATTTTACTTGTGCGATTGGAAAATTCAATTAACTTTCTTGGACTTATATTTTTAGATTTTACCGTCATTGGATACCTTACCTTTCACCTGACTATCCATTCACGTGAAATCACCTTTTTCTTCACCATATTCCCTCTGCTTCACTTTTGTTATCAAGTAAGATCTTTGACTTTACTTGCAGTTTCATCAAATACTTTTGTATGCAAAATCCGATCCCGCATTTTACTAATTTCTACCCTCTGATGATAAGGAAAGTATTTCTTTGAAACTCCACGGATTAAGGACTATCCACTTATTAAGCGTTTCCTTTTCAGATTAAATATGTTTTTAACTTTTTTTCAAAGTGCTTTTTAACATGTTTTATTAATTATTTGCTCTTATATATATATATATATATATATATATATATATCCTAGCAAAAGTACTCGTTGTTGACTAGGTTCAAAAACAGCCTACACAAAATGGACTCTGATTTATGAAAGTATGATAGGTTATGAAAAGGAAGGGTTGTAAATTTGGGGGTATCAAAACCAAAGCAAAATATAATGAAAGTAAAAATAAAATAGATAAACCCCATAATTTATTATACCATACCTGTTCACACTGAAACTGATCACAATATTCTGTGGATCTATATTAAAAAACCTTGTTAAACTTTGTGACATATTTCCATTCTATGGAGGTTAGGTGCGAACAAACACCTCATAATTTTATTATACCATATTTCTTCAAACTGAAACATAATTATCAAAGTATACTTACGCAGATAGATATGAAAAGTCTTTATTAAAGTTTGTGCCTATTTCCATTCTATGGAGGCCAGGCGCGAACGCAGACCCCACAATTTTATTATACCATCCCTATTTTAGTTAAAACATACTTATCGAAATATTCTTATGTACATCTATACCACAAACACTTGTAAACGTTTTTTATTTAATTTTTAAATTTTTTATTTCCATACTTTGTGGACCAGGTGCGAACGCAGACCCCACAATTTTAATGAACCAGATCAAACCTACCCATTCGTGTGTCTCGATACATCTTCTATCATTATATGTAATCAGTTTTTTAAAATAGTCAACCATATAGGAGCCTATTCGTGCCCACATACACACACACACACACACACACACACACACACACACACACACACACACACACACACACACACACACACACATTCAGCTTTATATTATCGATATATATATATATGCGGTGCTTTCAATAAATTTCCAGACTTTTTTACAGGCATTTAAAATTGTTGTAGACCCCTAAAAATTCAGTATGTTATTGCTATACACCTTATGAGATGACTGACCAATTTTTATGATTTCAGCAATAGATATTAGGATCAACTGGAGCGAAAACTGGCGTCTCACAAGTTGAGATTTCTGACTCTTTGAGGTAGGATGACGGGCCTCAGATTATTGATCTGAGTTTAAAGACGGGATCTGATGCTGGAAACTAGTAGCCGGCGTCAGTGGGCACTGGAACAAGTAGATGGACGTCAGTGAGCATTGGTACAGGTGGCTGGACGTTAGTAGACACTGGAAATGAGTAGCTGGACGTCAGTGATCATTGAAAACAGGTAACTGGACGTCAGTGGACACTAGTACGTATAGTTGGACGTTAATGGGCACTGGAGCAGGTAGCTGGACGTAAGTGGGACACAGGAGCTGGTGACTGGAAGTGTTGGAGCTGCAGAGGTGTCTGGAGATTGCAGAGAGTAGGTTGTAGGCTGCTGGGGTCGCTGTAAGAGTAACTGGAAGCGCTAGAGACTGTAGGAGTAAGCTGGAGTTGATGGAAGCTGCAGGAGTGAGCTGAGGAGCCGCTGAATGAGTTGGAGGCGCTGGTCACTGCAGGAATGGGCTGAAGTCGCCGGAAGCTACAGGAGTGAGCCAGAGTCGAAGAAGGTTCAAGAACTCGTGAGCAGCAATAGAGAGAGAAGTGTGCATCGCATTCTGGTAGTTTGTGAATAATTAATTTGTTGAATAGCCCTGAAAAGGGCCGTTTGAGTACTGCTGCAGCTAACTCTGATTCCTACAGCAACTGGGTCTTCGAACTTGATGGAAGTTACTTCAATCGAAAATTTCTAAGAATAACATTCGAGATGATAGCAGTAACCAGAATAATAAAAAAATACAAATATTTATAGTGCCGTGCTTAGTAATTCGCCTCTACACGCAAAATATAATTTACACATCCTCAACACATTGAACTCACAATAAATTGTACTTTAAACAAAATAACACTCTCGACATGCAGATATTCCGTTATCAAGGAAAAATGGAAGAGATCGCAGAATTAGTCTTTTGAGGCTATACATTACGTACGTTTTCATTTTTAGTTACTTGTTGGTACGAGTTCCTGTTTGTATAACCATTTTAGTTCTCAATCTTCTATAAATTTTTAAAAGAAATTTTCAAAATATTAAACCCAAATCTCAAAAGTATTTTGTTATAGAAAAGTTGATATAGTGCCCAAAATTAAACTTCAGAAGTTTATTTCAAAAATAGAGAGGGAGTGTCAGAAAGTGTTGGTATAGAGGGAGGAAGAAAACTCAAATTAAATCAAAACAACATTAGTAAGGAAATATTGCTAAAAGTAACCATTTTAAAATGTTGTGATGCAGGAGAAAGTCATTAAGTGCTAAAAAACACCTACACCACCATTAAGATGTGATAAATACAAACTTTATAACTTATATATATATATATAAGTGAATGTGTGCATGTGTGCATGTGTGTGTGTGTGTGTGTGTGCATTTTCCTTCGCAATAACTCTGTCAATTTTCAGTCTACAGACTCGAAATTTGATATAAAGGGTACTGAGGTTTGGAAAAATTTTTGTAATTGGTTTCAGGCCAGAGATTTGGCTGTTAAGGGGTCAAACGATTTGACCTTTAAGAACTCTACCAAACTCCTCCGCCAATTTTGGGTCTAAACACTTGAAATTTTAGATATAGGTTCCTTGGAAATGGATCTAACTTAATAACTTGATTTGAGCCCAAAACAATAAATGTTAAGAGGTCATAATAGAGGTCAAAGTTAAAAAAATTTGACCTGTGCGGTCTCTACCAAATTACTCAGACAATTTCTGGTCTAAACATTTGAAATTTTACATAAAGAGTATTCAGAGATAGGGCAAGCTTTTTAATTGGTTTGTGTCGAAAATTTGATCTATAAAAATTTTAAATCTATGTACGTCTGTTTACATATCTGCCTAAAACTTTCGACAGAGGCGACGGATTTCCACAAGATTGGTATCGTTTTGAAGCTCGATCCTTCAGACAACAAATACCGAAAAGTCGGCTAAAAACATTAATTCTTTCACCCTCAACTGGGCACTTTTCTACAGGGGGAGGTCGCTTTTTTCGCCGATATTTTCGAAAGTCATCCCCTCTTTTCGATTGTCTAACCTTATTTAACTCATGTCACTTCTGGTTTGGCGGTGGTCGTAACAGCAAAGACGTCATGTTTTCCCCCGTTCTTTTCCTCCTTTGCGGTACGGGTTCGAGCCTACCTTCCTACTACCACTTTTTCTTTTTTTTTTTTGCTCAACGCACATTTCCAAACACCCGGGCAACGCCAGGCAGCCATGCTAGTAACTTATAAAGAAAATGTGTTTTCGATCGATGCAATTACTAACGCTCGTCTGAACTTATACCAGAACAACAACAACAAAAAAATTATACTTTTACATCAGAAATAATTTCCTGATTTTCTGATTAAAATATTTTACTTCAAAGTCAAAGATAATTCACGCATTGCAGATTTCTGTAACAGGTTCGTTGAATAATCTGTTAGCAACAAAACAAATATTACGATCTAATGTATCAACTATGGGAAAGCAGAAAGCAAAACATATAATTAATACAGAATCTATACATTTGTGACTCTCGCTTCTCCTAATTTGTCTCTCAGTCCTCATTTAAAACGAGTAACTTTTCTGACAAAGGGAGAAGAAAAAACTGTATTCTAGGTCTGCAGAATTTTGCATTAGCAGTAGCCTGAGATGTCGGAAATTGTTTATAACCATATCACTAATAAGGGAGCTAGAGGTAAACGTTTTACTGGGCTGACATTATCCACCTGATAGTCAGAGACCCAAATATTGGATTAACCACTAAGGAGGCCGTCCTATCAGTAGGTGCAAAGTATTGAGGTTGCTGTATTTCCATTTTGTGAATGGATTCTGGACCATGCAGTAGCTTCTAGTGAGGCTTCTTGATGCCATATTAGTGGGTAATTGTTACGGGTTTACTTTATCATGGGCTACAAAAAAATATTTCTTCACTTTTTCTCCCTTACTTTCCCTCTCTGCCCTGCTTTAACCAAGTCTGTCGACCAATTTCACAAATCCTAAAACTCCATTATGAAATGTTTTCAGAAAGAATACACGATTAAACTCAGAACTCCAATTTCCAATGTAAACCCCACTACCATATTTCCTTCTCCAACATCAGGAGTCTACGTTCCAACCTTCCAGAGGTTGAAATCCAATTACAGGAGAAAAAAAACAGATCTATTCTTCCTAAGTGAAACTGACATTGGACCGGCTATTTCCCTAGATGAGTTCATCATTAAAGGATATTCTAATTTAACATCCAAATCTGACCCCCAAGATCACCATGAGCATGAAATATGCGTCTACATTAGAGATGGCTTTCCATGTGATAGGGACATCTCCAGAGAAGACCCTAAATTGCCCTATATGTGCTTTTGAATTGCACTTGCTTACACAACTGCATTTATATTTGCCCTTTATCGCCCCTATAACAGCGGAGTTACTATCTTTAAGACCATATCTAAGACAATTGTCTGTATGCTCATACTTCGGCTAACGTTCACGTCAGTGGAGACTTCAATGTTCACAATGTGGAATGGTTAACCCACTCAAACAAGACAGATGATGAGGGGAGGTTCTGTAACGATTTCTCCATTGTTATCACCTAACTCAGATTGTTCACGAACCCACCCTTGTGCCCGACACTGATGGTCAGTATGTAAGTCTCCTAGACCTTTTTCTCACAACTTGCGCTGAATTATGTTCATCTTCCGTTCTGTCCCCACTGGGATCTTCCGACCACTCGGTTGTCTCGGTTAAGATAAAAACAAAATATAATAAGTCCTCCAACATATATATCCTCCATCGTATAGTATATCAATACTCTATGGCTGACTGAGATACCTTTCGTACATTTATATCCGATCTACCTCTGCATTCTATCTTTAAAAAGAACATGTCCTCTATTGTATTAAACCTGACGGAATGGTTAATTTTAGGTATAGACCGCTTCATATCCTTAAAACAATTCCAGCAAAAACCTAACAGCCAGCCGTGGTTCTCTCTAGAATGTGCTGCTGCCATTGTGCACAAGAATCACTTTTTCCATTGCATCCAACATAATAGATGTACTGAAGCTAAAGCCACCTTAAGGACTGCCAGCAACCACTGTAAAAGAGTAATAAAGAACGCGAGAGAATTTAAAAATTCAGGTGATCGGTCATCTCGCTTGTACTGCATACTAATCAGTCTCCAGGAATCTGTGTTAAATAAAGAAGTAGTCAACTACCTCAGCAAAAATAACCTCCTCAGTGATATGCAATATGGTTTCCATTCTGCTAGATCTATAGAAGATGTGCTAACAGTTATATCTCATAGGATTAGCAAATCTCTCAACACAGGTTTCTTTTCTAGGACAATTGCCTTTGACATAACAAAGGCCTTTGATAGGGTATGGCATATAGGCCTAGTCCACAAAATCGGTATAGCTGGAAATGTCTTTTCAATTATTAAATCATTTCTCTCTGATAGACTCATAAGAATAGTGGTAGATGGGTTGAAATCAGAAGCTCACAGTATTAATGCTGGAGTCCCTCAGGGGTCCATCCTGGGCCCAACTCTCTTCCTAACCTACATCACTGATCTCCTAAATCACATCCTATGATAATTCATAGATATTTACGCTGATGACACTACCATCTATGGCAACACTTCAAAGGCCGTAAACGACCAAGTTCTCTCTAATTCTCTCTTCTCTGATATTGATCACATGATGCAATGGGGAAAGAGGTGGCAGATTAATTTTAATGCATTTAAAACCAAGCTTTTATATTTCCATCATCAATGCTCTGATTCCCGTCTGGCATTAATTGAAATGAATGTTACTCATCTTGGAGAGGCTCCATGTTTTGACAAGCTTCTGAGCTGACCTTTACTCCTGATATAGGATGGGACACATACATCAAATCCGTTGTCAAGGCTGCTGGAAAAATGTTGGGATCGTTCTACTGCTCGAGTAGTTATCTCACTGCTGATGTAATTCTCTACTTGTATAAGAGCCAAGTATGTCCAAGGATGGAGTACTGTTGCCACATCTGGGCAGGAGCTGCTAGAAGCAGCTTCTGCCTTGACAGAGTTCAAAATAGATATTGTAACCTGGTTAAGGATGCCCTTTTATCTTCACTGCAACCTCTTTCCCACAGATGAGACTTTGCAAGCCTGTCCCTTGTTTATCATTATTTTTATTTTTTTTTTACATAGGCATCACCACTTATCAAGGCCAAGAGGCCACTCGGGGATAAGGGTTAAAGGGTGTACAGTAGAAGTTGGACAATATAGTAACCGTCAGTAATGAAGATTCGGTAAATTTGTTAACTTAAGTGGAACGGCTCATCAAAAACTTGTTTACATTAGACTTGAAGACAACTATATTGTAGTCAGCTGGAAAGCAGAAAAACGGAAGACAATTCCATAGGCGTGCAGTTCTAAGAAAGAAGCTTTGCTCATGGAATCTACATTTAGATTTAGGCACAGATAAAGAGTGGGGGAAATTATTGATAGTGTTTTCTGCTAGACGGGTGTTTCTTGTGAAAGTTTGGCGTGGGAGGACCATAGAATGGAGCTCAGCCGAGCACTTGCCATGAAAATAACGATAAAACAAAGATATGCTCGCAACGTCTCTTCTGTGAGAAAGAGGTTGTAGGGAAGAGAAAAGGACATCCCCCACAAGGCTACAAAGTCTGTTTTGAACTCTATCAAGGCAGCATGAATCCTTTCTAGAAGCTCCTGCCCAGATATGGCAACAGTACTCCATCCTTGGACGTACCTGGCTCTTATATAGATAGAGAATTGCATCAGCAGTGAGATATATACTGGATCGATAGAAGGATCTCACCATTTTTCCGGCAGCCTTGGCAATGGATTTAATGTATGTGTTCCATGTAAGATCAGGAGTAAAGGGCAAGCCCAGAAGCTTGTCAAAACATGAGGCCTCCCCAAGACGAGAGCCATTCATTTCAATTGATGTCAGATGGGGATCAGAGCGTTGATGATATAAAGATAAAAGCTTGGTTTTAGATGTATTAAAAGTAACAAGCCACCTCTTTCTGTAGCAAGATCCCTGGCGATACTAGATAGTCTTGCTTGTCAAATAGATGAAGAGAAGGTAGGAGAGGGGGTGTGATATTTGATCAAGAAAAAAAGGGGGGTTCCTGGCTCTTTTATCAAGAGAAGAAAAATATAATAGATAATAATTGTTCTTTAAGCGGTTTTAATTTCCATTTTGTATTTATGTGGCGATAAGAAGAGGCAAAAATGTCCATAAGAAATAAAATATTTCAATGGAAAAAAATAAATAAATAAATATGATGAGATTCTTGAGTTTGTCAGAAAAACAATACAGGATCGTTTTCTGGTTGAGTTTTGAAAAACAATTAAAATATTATGGAAACAATGACTTGGGTTCAAAATGTCTGCTTTGGTGTCTGGGAGATATTGTCATTTGGGTCCACCTGTTGTATTTAACTACCAGGCCACCAAGCCAGTGATAAGTTAGTTGGGCAGATAAATAAATAAATTGAACCTAGGGAGAGATATGGTCACGAAAGAGAAAGAAGAGGTTCACAAGAAAAGAGAAAATGAAAAGAATATAAAATAAGGGGATAGAGAAAGGAGTTTACGAGAGAAGAAAAAGAATAAGATAATGGGATAGAGAAAAAAAGAGGTTGCGAAAAAAAAAAGTAAAGTAATATTCAATATGAGAGAGGGGTAAGGGGAGAGGCCAGTTTTATAAAAACGATTGGCTTTTTAGAATTAGGGTCTTTTTGCTGACTGGCATTGGGACGTGCACATCGCCCTTGCCCCGCCTGGAGGGGGGGGGAGCGAAACCCTCATAAGAGCTAAGTTGAAAAGCTCTTGTTCTTAGCTGGGAAATTAACTAGATGAACTTAAGTTATACAACCTGCATCATGAAGCTCGGATCAAAGAACTCGACTTTAAACAAGTGTAAAATGATTTATGAATAATTATTTTGTTTGATTTTTATGAAAATGAACCAGAGTTTTCCTTTGTTTCTCGATTGCCAGCCTGAATGAAGATGCAGTTTATTTCAGGTATGCCCTGACGCCAGATGATGAAAGAGATAGACTGGATCCAGCACAAAGCCAAAGTGACGGCCGAAGTGGACGATGTTGCCACATGGACTTAGGGTCATGCACATTTCGCGTGCCCTGAGCGGCAGAGAGATATTTTCCAGTGACCAGTGAAAGTCTGGTCATGCTTGAGGGGTCCACCACTAGACAAGTAAGAATGTAGCTCTGCTGGGTTGCATCTCTGGTCCGGCGAACCAGGAGCGATGAACACGGCCAAAAGTACATCACAAGTATGCTCCCATGAACTAGGATAGTGATGGATGCGCCCTGCTCTCGGACGAAGATACGGGTTATGGTTATATTTCCCCATTGTACCACTTGCTCAAGATCAGAGGAGAGAGAATCAGAGAGAACTTGGTCGTTTACTGTCTTAGATGTGCTACCATAGATAGTAGTGTCATCAGCATAGATGTCTACGAATGATATAAGGATGTGATTTGGAAGATCATTAATGTAGATCAGGAAGAGAGTTGGGCCCAGGATAGACCCCTGAGGTACTCCAGCATTAATACTAAGAGCTTCTGATTTCTGCCCATCAACCACTACTCTTATGAACCTATCAAAGAGAAATGATTTAATAATTGAGAAGACATTTCCAGCTATACCGTAGCTGGAGATCTTGTGAAGTAAACCTTTATGCCATACCCTATCAAAGGCCTTTGATATGTCAAGAGTAATTGCCCTAGAAAGGTAGCCTCTGTCGAGAGATTCGCTAATCCTATGAGATATAACTGTAAGCACATCTGCTGTAGATCTAGCAGAATGGAAACCATATTGCGTGTCACTAAGAACGTTATTTTTGCTGAGATGGTTGATTACTTCTCTATTTAACACAGATTCCAGCAACTTACTCATGACGCACAGGAGACTTATTGGCCTGTACTGTGAGGGAGATGAGCGATCACCTGAATTCTTAAATATGGGCATACTGATGAGATTTTCCAGGGTGACGGGAAGCAATTCTCCTTAAGACAACGTTTAAACAGTTTTGTAAGGATGGGCACAAGTTCTGGTTGAAGTCTTTTGAGTACTATAATTGGAATACCGTCAGGACTGGTTGCTTTACTGGAATCAAGGTTTTTGATTAGCTTAGCAACATCACGTACAGATATTTGTATATCACATAGCATGGTTTCTGATACAGAAGGAAATATTGGAGGTTGGCAGCCTTGGTCGCAAAGGTTAGAATTAGCTAACATTTACATGGCAAGTGCTCGTCTGAACTCTAATCTATAGTTTCCCCTAGCCTGACTTTCATGAAAAACACTCATCTAGTTGAAACCACCATCCATAATTTCCCCCACTCTGTATCTGTGCCTAAACCTAAACGTAGATTCCATGAACAAAGCTTCTTTCTTAGAACTGCATGCCTATGGAACTGTCTTCCGTTTTCCTGCTTTCCAACTGACTACAATATGGTCATTGTCAAGTCCAATGTAAACAAATTCTTGGTGAACTGTCCCATTAAGTAATCCAATTTACTAAATTTCCACTACATTTTCCCATTGACTCTTGTACACTCATTAACTCTTATCCCCTAAGCCTTGATAAGTGGTGACTCCTTTGTAAAAAAAAAAAATTAAGTATTAAACTGTGAATTCCTTATGGAACCGTGATCTAAATTGAATTATTAATATGTGGTTGAATGACTTCTCCATAATGCCAGCCATGAATTCAGTAATAAAATTTGCAATCCAACCATATTTGAGTTTTTGTCTTCGTATATTAACGTCTTAAATTATCTATCTAGTATATTGTATATTGGATTTGAAACAGACGAAAATATCTTAATTTAGAGCCGATAACTTGTTAAAGACAACGAAAAAAAACTGGGTTATAATGAGAGTTCAAAGTATCTAAGGAACGTTTCTGAGAAAAAGTGTTGTTTTTTCATGTGACGAAAAATTGGGAGCAGATGTTTGTTTCGGCTAGCGCCATGTGCGTTCACATGTGCATAAATGAATAGGTATGAAGACATGCGTGCGTATTAACGTTCGTTTAACAAGGTGAGAAAAGGTGTACGTATCTATGAACTTGTGTAAATGTGCATTCGTTCAGCAGTGTGTGTGTGTGTGTGTGTGTGTGTGTGTGTGTTTCACTGGACATTGTGAAAGTCCCTCGTTTGTCTATCGATGTCCGTTGCCAAGGATCGGAATTAGCTTTTAAGAACGTACCCACGTAAATCAACCAGGGAAAAATATACTGGAACAAAGAGTTCAATCAACAGCATGAATCTTACTGAGAGCCTGCGGGCTCCGTAGGACCCCCAACTGGATGGTGACGTAGGGAGGTAGATTCTCTCTGGGTAGAGAACAAGAAAGAGAGGGGATGATGATGATGATGATGATGATGATGATGATGTGTTTCATTGAAAGGCTTATCCAGCATTGCTCACTGAATATTGGAGTATTCTCAAGTGCCATTGTAACATAGCGCAGACATGCGTATGCAAATACATGCGAAATGACGTCATCGACAAAGAAAAAAAATTATAACAAAGAGAAAGGAAAACGATCATGTTAGAGACGTCGAGCATGGAACGAAATAACGTTCGAGGTCATGTTAGATGTGGGTGACGTCACGGTCGCAGCAATGAGGAAATGAATGTCGTTGTTGCAAAGAAAAAGCGAGTTGAAGTTCTTTTTTCTATTCTTTGTCTGCTTTGCGACTGAGCATACGTGTTGATTGTAGGGTAACGTTACACCATACCGTGCAAGGATATGTGTCTTTGGAAATACCCGGTGTAGATGGTTAGGTTCGCCATTGTCGTATTATAGTTTCGGCTTTAAATTCGAGTATTTTCCCTTCAGTGGCTACTGAATTTGCATTTACAAAACTTTATGTATGTTTTAATTATTAGCACTTGCTACCTGGTGACCCTCTCTTCTTTCAATGTTTCATTTATTTCCATTTTATGCACACGCGTCCAAATATATATATATATAATTATTTTTTTACTATAATAATTAAATACCTACAGACACTAGTGTTTCATCCTTTCGGGATTCTTCAGTGCAGGGTGTCACAATTACTACCAGTCGAACGATTCGAACCCCGCGACACGAGACATCTCTGACTCGATTAGCGGAGGCCGTATCCATTCGGCTACCATTAATCGTGTGAAATAGCGTTGAATTTTAAACATTTTAATTTAAATGTTCATTACGTCAGACAGACAGTAATCAAATCGTTATACGACGATCTACGCATAAGAGCTAAATTGACCGACTTTTATTCAACAGAAAGTGCTCAACGATAAGAAACGTATTTCTTAAAGGGGCTGTCATAATTATTTTTTTACTATAATAATTAAATACCTACAGACACTATTGCTATATATATATATATATATATATATATTGCTATATATATATATATATATATATATATATATATATATATATATATATATTTATATATATATATATATATATATAAACTTCATTTTATTCCTTCGCTAAAACATAACATTTACAAACAATTTATATTAATTGTTGGTGTGTTTTTTTGGCAAGATACAAAGATCCTATCGTTGTTCAAAATGGCTACTACCAAGGCCAGGGACCACGCCATAATTTTATATTCTCCCTTTATTACTATTATGCACTACAACTAATGTTTAAGTATTAAATGACCCACAAGAGGTCGATATACCATAAAACAAACGAAACAAACAAATAAGCAATCTATATCAGCCTTCGCTTTATTATTATTATTATTATTATTATTTTTATTATTTTAGTAGTAGTAGTAGTAGTAGTAGTAGTAGTAGTAGTAGTAGTAGTAGTATTTAATCACATATAAATTCATATTTGAAGATGTAGACAAGAAGACTGACAAAAATGAAACGAAATTGTTGAAATGGTCAACAAACATCAGAAAGCGGCAAATTGCGTTTCTGTTTTGATCGTCAGACATCAAGTCTTCTTAAGCGACGTCGCCATAACAACAAACATGACAAAACCGTGGGAAGAATTCCCCAAATTTATAATAAAGACCAATGTGCATTTATATATATATATATATATATATATATATATATATATATATATATATATATATATATATATATATCCACCCCGTCACGCAAATTTAACGAGTAAAAACTGCTGGACAAAACCATTTCAGGTGTTTAGAAGAAGGGAGCAAATAACAAGTCTGACACCTTGCCGTCTAAATTTAAAAAGAAATCTTCCACTTTATTTCCCTGATGAGAATTTTTCCTTTTCTATTCGTATTGATGACTATTTTTCCCTTTTCTTTCTTAAACTTTTCAATTTGAGAGCTTTTCTTTTCTATTTCTTTTTATACTTCACTGACTGAGGTGTTATTTCATATAATTATGAATATTAGTGTGAACACTAGCAAAGCATATTTTTAAGGCGGATTGGGGTGTGCACTTATGAAAGTAAAGAGTACAGTAATAGCTGTTTTCAATAAAATTGTTTACCGCGATGATTATCAAAGGTGTTTGTTTTGCTAATATAATTATTAGTTTGTAATGTAGCCTCTTATCTTTGTTAAGAGGTTCACTTGTAACGTGCCAATACGTTACGTCTTCAAAACTGAAAATCTACACTTGATTTTTTTGTCGGCCCGTGGATAGGCTTATTTTCTTCTGTGGGTTAGATCACGAAGGAAGACGCAAGGAAAATTTGATTTTAACTTTTATTAGAATTAGTTTTAGTTCTACGCGTAAGAATGCTGGGATTTAGAGCCAAAGTCAAATTTTGTAATCTCCGAAGAATCAACAGAAAGCCTGCAAGTTCAAAATCGTATATTTTAGAATTCTAGCATTCAAAATTTTTTAAACGTCTTTACAACTTATACGTATCTACTGCTACAACTACTACTACTACTACTACTACTACTACTACTACTACATCATAATTGTTGTTGTTGTTGTTGTTCTTTTTATTCACTACGAGTTTTCACACAGGCCATCATTAAAGACTTTTCTTCGAGAACAACCCATGGTGTCCCCTGGAATCTGAGTGACAACAAATCTCTCCAGATTTCCAGGGCTCTTCACCTTTTTCAATAATCGGCAAATTAATTTGCGTTTTTGCAACAGCCATTTACCATTGACTTCTCACTGACAACGACCATTGCTTTTTCACTGGAATTTGGATGGCACTAAGCCTCCCCAAGGTTCCAATCCTCTTCGCAATTATCCAGTGGAGGTCTAGTTAGTGCTTTCTCTTCTCGGTCTTTCCATCTTCATTGACCCTTCAAGACTGTTTAGCATAGTGCTAGTTGATGCTGATACCTTTTTGTGGGCAGGAGGTTAACTTACAATTATACGGTGCAGTTTTCTTCATTCTATATGGTGTTTCTTTATGTTTTTGTTTTACTGTTTTTACTTCTATTTTAGTTTGTGCATGTCAGTTTAGCGTTTGTAACTCATATGCACCACCAACCACCACCACCACCACCATCATCATCATCATCATCATCATCATCATCATCATCATCATCATTGTCAAACTTCACACGGTTCCTCGGCTAAGTACCCGATATCTTTTTAGAAATAATTCTAACTAGAAAGATATCGGGGGAACGAATGCCAACAATAATTATCTGATTCATTTAAAATAAATAAATGAATGCTGCTCAATAGCAACAACACATAACGCCAGCTGAAATGAACCTTTCTTTTCAATTCCTTCTTAAATCAAAGACAACGAGCGAAATGAACAAATGTATTCCATTTCTTCTCATATGATAAACAACTCTTTCTTTTTTGGACTTTGAATTCTCAATCTTTACCAACTCCTCATTTTTATTGTCTCATCAAATTGTTGAATACAATTAACTGCTTTTGTATGGATAGACATTGTCATTCTGTTGTTTTGATAATGTCCTATTTGTGAACAAGTAGTCAATCCTTGAATTTGAGATCTGATTTATTCATTCAACCATTTCGTAAGAATCAGATTACTCTATTGTTGGCATTGGTTTCCTTGATATCTTTCTAGTTAGAATTATTTTTAGAAATATATCTCATACTTACAGGAGGAACCATGTGAAGGTTGCCAGCATCCTAAGTGAATGTGTTTCTCTGGAACGAACTGGACTCGAACTTGGCACATTCAAATCATCAGTTGATGTCGTTAACCACTTAGCAACCGTCACCCCATCCCTAGATCTGATCAAATTTGCATTTCATTTACAATTTTGTTTTTGTGTAACTTATTCTTGTAATAAAGAAGAAATATCATCTGAATCTCATTTTCATAACCTATTATTAATTTTCATATTCACGTCATCATCTCCTCTATTGTTAGTATGTACTCACTAGGAGTTCTCACACAGTTCATCAGCAGAGATAACTCACTGATAATAACCGGTGGTGTTCCCTGAAATCTGGATGACAACAAGTCTTCCCAGATTTTCAGTATGCTCCACCTCTTTCAAAAATCTTTGTAAATAACTTTGTGTTTTCGCAACAGCCGCTTACCATTGATTTCTTGCTAGCAAAAACCGTTGGTCTTCACTGAGATTTAGCCGGTAATAAGCCTCCCCAAGGTTCCAGTTCTCTTTGCACTCTTTCAGTGAAAGTCTTTCCTCCTCGGTCTTTCCATCCTTGACCTTTCACAGCTATGCTTATTTTTTCAATTTATATATGTTTTTTTTAATTTTTTATTCATTTATTTATAATTTATTTTATTATTTTTATAAGATTGGTTTTGCAGTGTCAAGACTTTGTCACGTAGGCAGAGGCGGGGGTGTTAGTCTTGTGTTTTTGTCTGCATATCCTTTCATCTTCTCTTTTCTTTTAGAATCATTTTCTTTTATGTTATCATGCAACAGCCCTGGTGCTGATTTCTCAATGGTATTTGGTAGCCTCAAAAGGAGAGATTTTTGTTGTTGTATGGGGGGAGGGGCTCTTTATTGTCTTAAAAAATGAGGTAACTGGGTTATCCAACTGTGACCTTCCACTGTAGTAGCGAGTGTATATTTTTTTAGATTGAACCTAAAACACTCCACCTCTCCATTTGCTTCAGCCCATATAGGTGTAATTCTTTTTTGTTTGAAACCTGCTTGCACGGCAAAGTTTCTAAAATCCTGACCTTGAAATAAGGAACCATTATCAGACTTTAAGACGGTTCGATACCCTTGTCTGGCGAAGATCATATTTAGACGAGGGATGATTGTGCTCACGAATAATGAGGGTATTATCGACTTCAAGGAATCGGCTGTAGTCATCGATTACGACTAGCAAATAGTCTCCAGATAGAAAAGGATCTATGAAGTCAACTGAAATTTCAGTACATGGAGCAGCTGGGAGTGAAGTGAATGGGTTCACGGTGCGTATGTCTTGGGTTCGAGGCTTGGCAGGGGTTGCAGCTTTGTACTGTTTCTTCCACCAGTTTATCTATTCCTGGGAGCCACACCTTTTCTCTTATCAGCTGTTTGGTCTTGACAATGCCTTGGTGTGATTGATGGGCTATGTCGACTGACCTTTTCTTTAATTTGGAAGGAATCACAAGATGGTATCCTCGAAAGATGAGACCACTATGCACTGATAGTTCGTCCTTGAATGGAGAAAAACTTGATAGTTGAGGGTTATTCCATCGTCCATCTGCAACTGCAACCTTCACCTTTTGTAATAGAGGATCCTCCTCTGTAGCGTTTAAATTCTTCAGGAGTTAAGGATTTGGGTATGGTGTTCTGAACTACATATCTTATGTAGGTTTCTGCTATGTCGTCTTTTGATTGTATGTGATGTGGGTAACGACTGAGATAGTCTGCAGGATTCTGGTCATCTTTATCAGGATGGTATATCAAGCTGTATTGGTATGGCATGAAACAAAGATGCCAGTACTCACTCCTTGTCATTGTTAGTTTGAGACTTTTCACAATCCCAAGAAGCAAATGATAATCAGTTTGGAAATACCTCTGTTCTACATCTGTAAGGGCACGACTGGCATAGCATAATACCTTCCCATTTGATGTCAGAGCTGCACCTAATCCAACTGGGCTTGCATCTACAAGGATGTTGGTGTCTTTCTTTTGGTCAAAGTATTCCATGACTTCAGCTCCTGTCCGAGCTTCCTTCAGTTTGAACACAGCTAATTGTTCTGTATCTGACAATTTCCATTTTGTATCCTTCTTTGTAAGCTGTCTAAGCGATTCACTAATAGTGGCGTAGTATGTAATGGATTTAGCCACATATTGTGTCATGCTCAAGAATGATCAGACTTCACTGATGTTGCTTGGAGATTCGCATTTTGTTATTGCGGAGACTTTTTCTGGGTCAAGTAATACTTCATTTTCACTGAAAATATGTCCAAAGAAGATTAGTTTCCATACAGAAAAAGCATTTTTCTCTGTTCAGCTTAACTTCCACTTGTTGTAGGCATTTCAGTGGCCCTCAAGCTGTTATAATGTGATGTCTAGTCACATCCATAGATTATTAGATCATCCGATAGGTTTTAGGTTTTTTACTCCTGGGATGTCTCTAAGTTAGTCTGAGATTGCTTTTTGGAATACTTCAGAAGATGCATTTACTAAAAAAACTAGATGCTTGCAGCAGAATAAGCCTGTATGTATGGCAAATGTTGTTATGTGTTTGCTTGGTTCTCCAAGTTCTAATTGGTGATATGCATTGAAGAGATCTAGCTTGCTGAACACTGTAGAGTCGTTTAGGTCTGCTATGAGATCATCCACAGTCGGCATTGAATGTTTTATCCTTTGCATGGTTTCATCTGCCTTTCTTATGTTGATACAAATGTGTACACAACCATTTTGGAGGGAACTAGCACCAGTGTCTAAAACGAAAATTACTGAGGAATTATTCATAAGAGTGGTAACTTTCGATGTCTTCGGTTACATGAATTTAACCGAGTATATAGACTCATCACTAGATGGTGAAGAGGACGCAGGAGGATTGTAGAAACGAATTTCTCTTACTGTCTTAGTGTTGCATACTCTCGCAAAGTAATTCTTTTTGTGGCAGTTTTTACACTCTTTTCGTTGGGCTGGACAAGCCGGATATGTTGGAGAATACCCACAATAGTGGCAGGTGTGTTGTCCACCATCTTTTTTTATCCACCACGTGTTTGTTTATTCGAGGTGTCATGGAGGTTATTTTGCTGCCAGGATCCAAACCGATTGTCTTTTCTACTGTTGGTGCTATTTTTGTCACTGTTCCTGTGTGTACGACACATGTGATTCTCACTGCTATAAAGCGTGTGTAATTCATTCCATTCCATGTCTGTATAAACTAGCTCAATCACTCTAGATTTGTCCAGAACTTATTTCAATGTAGAATTTGGGCTAGAATCTTCTGGTCAGTATTTTCAAAATCCTACATGGAGGCCGGAGGGCAGAGTCCATAGCTGTGGGTGGTAGGAATCTAGACTTTTGTCCAAATTCTGCATGACCTGTCGAAACTTGAAAATTTTGTACAAACTATTTTTTGAGGCATAAAATGGTCAGTCAACGACTTTTTTGTAGCTTCACACAAGACACAGATACATGTTGGCTACAGCTTAATCGCCGTTAATCTGACTAGCAAGACTTATTTATTTCCTGTGCATGCTTATGTAAGGTAGATAACTCTTTGAGATTATGTCCCTTTAATTGTAAACATTGCAACTAGGAGTCCTCACATGAGATGATGTTCCCTCAAGTGTGAATGACAATTAGTTTCTGTTTCATTTGTTACCCACTGCAATTACCTTTGCATTTTCTCAACAGCTGTTAGCATTGATTTCTCACAGATGAAGACCATTGGTTTTCTCTCGAATTTCAGTGGCACAAAGCTATCTTAGGATTCCAGTACTCTCCTTACCCTTCCAGTAGAGGCCTGGATGGTGCACTTTTATCCTTTCATGATTATTTTGTGTGGTATTAGTTGATATTGGGGGTGGGAGGGTGAGTGGAAGCAATTTATGGGAATTTTTTTTCACTTTTTTCACCCTGTCAATTTCAGACCCATCCCAAGAGTGGTACTATTGCAAGTTATTCCTTCAATAGAATCCAGATTTGTTAAAATTAAAATAATTGATACACATGTTTAATTTTTCAAGGAAAAACATTGAAATTATGCAAAAATCACAACAAAAAGAATATGAAGAAATTGTAGTGAATTATCAATGAAAGACAAGAGGTCTAGTATGAGAAACTTTATTTCACAAATTAATTTACTATGGTGGATGGACAACTATTTAATTAGTAGGAATAAGGGCCAATCTTGTTGAAGGAAAGCAATACCAAAAGAATGATAAAGTCTAACCATAGAAACATATTTATTTTTATCAACAATATATAAAGAAAGATAAAGAGTTTATAAAGAATATGAGTTCGAAGAGTTCAAGAAGATGAAAGAATATGTTTGCCTTGTAAGGAGAAATTGAGTACATGAGATCATTTCGGCTGGTGGCACCCGCATTTGCATATTACATTGTGCATAAAAGTGTGTGTATATAAGCATGCCTGTTTTTACAGTAAGAGAGTGTATGTATGAATGTGTGTGTGTGTGTGTGTGTGTGTGTGTGTGTGTGTGTGTGTGTGTGTGTGTGTGTGTGTGGTGAACAGTCTGTTTTACTATTGCTAAGCATACAATGGTTTGTGAATATGTGAATATCTCTCATCATAGTCCTGCTGCTTGCCAAGGATATTTCATCCTAAAGGAACCAGGCCGGCAGTGGCCAGGCTTGGATGGTGAACTGTGTATGTATGTTGAATCTTGAAGAAAAACAGGAAAAAGAGGAAGAAAATCGCTGTGTTTGGGTTTTTATAGTAAGTCCCAATATTCAGGAATAAATATTCTTGCTTCTATTGTTTGCTGAAATAAACTACTGATTGGAGATTTTGTTCAATCAATAGTTGATACATGAAAAATCATTCTCTGCTGCTACAACTTCCAGCAAAGTAATTGCATACTACAGAGAAGTATACCTGCCAAATACAGTAAGATCATTTTGAATACGTTTATAGAATTATGATACAACTCAGTCTACCAGTGGCTTTGCTATTGTTGGACTTTGGCATAATTTTGTTCAGTCCTAGAAGGTTCACCTACATAGATTTTATCATCTTTGAGAAGGGGTTAGTTTATTGTTAATCACCTGAGTCGCTCCTACCAGATAATGTTGATGGGGCAGTTAAGGCATTTTTTGTATGCTAGAGTGTTCTGGCTTCTGAAAATCACACAAAGCCTTGTTTCTAAACCCCTGGCACAGAAGTAAATAATATGTTAGCATTAAATTCTTACATACTTACCAGGTTATTGCCATCAAGAGAGTTACATTTGATAGCAATGGTATTCTTACAGGGAATGTGCTGCTGGGGGAAATTAGAGCAATGTATGAGAGATATGTTGTATCATTCGAAATCTCTATCATAAAATGACCTTTTGTCATACTTTCCCTTGTTTTTATAAGCAACTAATATGAGATTAAAAATTTCAAACTAAATAAAAATTAACTCAAGTTGATTTTTAGGCAAATGTTTAAAAAATTGAAAAATATGGTTGATTAAAAATAATGTGAAATTAATTTGCTATACACTCTTAACACTAGACTTGCACTTTTTGGGGTGTACTTGTCGGATTCTTAGTGCACTTTTTAGATTTTGTGGTACACATCTATACTTCCTAGTACGTGTGAGCATTTGATACAACATTTGTAGAATTTTTAGTACATTTGTACATTCTGTAGGATAATTCTTAATATGCTTGCACAATTTTAGCATGCATGTAAATTTCGTAGTACACTTCCTCTGATGTTACCAGATCAGGCTATCTGAAGATACTGGCTTAAAAATTTAATATTAGACTAAAAACTGATTTCACAAACTAGTCATTAACAAAAAACGTTCTGGTGCTACCAGATCAAGATGTCTGAAGATACTGGCTTGCTGATCTAAAATGCACCAAACATTGATGTTATTTTTCTTTCCTTTCCCTTTGCAAAACTCAATCATGCTCTACAAAGTAAAAAACAAAAAGCCAAACCAAACACTATCAATAAATATTTGAAAATATAAAGAACTTGAAACATGAAAATTATTGGATTCGACATTCAATAACCCGAAAAGGTTTGATATGTTGTAAAAAGAAAAAAGAAAAACAATCAAACCAATCGTACACTTACATGTTTTGTAGTACACGTGATCACTTGTTATGACACTTGTGCGTTTGTGAGTACACACGTAGATATTTCAACACTCTTGTACATTCCATAGTAACAACAGAATACTTTTCCTAGGTCATTGGCAGTGTCCTTAGTACACTTGTAATCTTCTTGATACACATACATTTACTATTATTAGTACCCTTTTCATACTGATCAGCACATTTATAGATTATTATTATTATTTAAAAATGGCAAGTGTTTTTTTGGAATCATCTGTTAAGAAATTAAAAATTTTGTCTGTTTTCTCAGAATTTTTAATTTCTTAAAAGACGCTTCCAAAGAACATTTGTCAGTTGTTATTGCACTGTAGCGTTCACATGCTACAGAAAAGTTCAAATAATATGTGTTTCTACACCATACGTCATCTTAATAACGTCTGACCATCGTTTCAACCAGACCATGAAGCAGAGATACTACTAATCACAAAGAAAAATGAAAAAAAAATGAAGGTAAAACCTTGTTTGTTAAAACGCTTTCTCTGATGATGATGGATATTTTTATCCTAAATTAATAATAAAAAAGTCTAGAACCCCTTCCAAAAAAATATCTAATGATTTTTTTATTTAAAAAAAAAGTGCATCTAAAATATGGTTTACAAAAGCATTTTGTTTGTCTTTAAAAATTTTAGACTATTATTTATTATTACACTTGTATATTTTGTAGTGCATTTGAACACTTCTTTTTGGACTTACACTTTTATTATCACACTTTGACACTTCTTGGTACACTTTTCCATTTTCAGCCCTATATATTTCGTAGCACAATTAAATATTTCTTAATACATTTGCTAATTGCTAGCATGCTTGCACTTTTTAGCACACTAGTAGAATACTTACTACTCTTGTTTATTTAATAGCACTCTCCGACATTTTTTTTTTGCACTTTTATAATCACACTGTACACTATTTAGTACACATGGACATTTTATAGTAGATTTGAACACTTTTTAGTACACTTGAACTTTTGTCAGTACACTTGTATTCTTGATACAGTTGAACACTTTTTATTACACGTGCCCATTTTGAACCCACTTATAAACTGAGTAGGCTTGCATATATTGTAGTACAATTAATTATTTCTTGGTATTCTGGCACGATTGCTAGTGCACTTGCACATTTTGGCACAGTTGTTTTACTTCTTAGTACACTTGAAGTATAATTAGTAAACTTGCATTTTTTAATACACTTGAATACTTTTAGTATGTTTGAACACTTTTTATTGCGTTCGTACATATTGTAGTACATCTGAACATTTATTATTATTTGCACATTTTAACACACTTGAACACTTTTTTGTACACTTGAGCATTTCATTAGTGCATTTGCACTTTTGTTAACATACTTGTAGACATCTCGATTCACTTATCCCTTACTAAGTCTTTAAAATAATGATAGCTTCAAAGCCAATCCTTTCAATTATGCGAGTCATAATGAGGAACTTAAGTGCAGAATGGAATTTTAAAATGAACTGATTACTCCTGCAAAAAGTCATTGGTTATTCACAATAGAAATACTCATAAATATGTTTCGAAATTTTTTAGATGAAAATTGATAATTTGTATTATTTTGCTTATTTGAACTTCTGTTCTTATTTGAGTGTCATTTTTTAAACATTTCGGTTGATGTAACCGCCAACCTTGTTCAGTTGTATCTTGTTAAACTCGAGAATCTTTCTGTAGAACTTGGAAATCTGTTTAGAATTTCGAATATAATACTTTATTTAATCTGCGGAGTAGGCGGGGATCGGATACTCTCTTTTCGTCAGCCATGACAGGGTAGAAGTCTTAAGTAATTCACAATTGTATTTTTAGTATTACTCACGCAAGAACCCGTGACATCATTAAATTAAATTCAATTCTAAGTAACATTCTCTTTGAGGTAGAAGGTTCAATCTTCTGTGCAGGCGATACTAAGAATAGAATTTAATACTTGAGACTTCTACTTGGTCATGGCTGAAAGCATGCTATTCCCATGAATTAAATAAAGGGATCCGTTCAGCATTCAAGGCAGATTCCCGAGTTCTACAGAAAGATTCCCGAGTTTGATAAAATACATTTGAAGCATGATTAGCGGTTACATAAGCTGAAATGTTGTGAAAATAACACTTATGATAAAAATAATAGTCCAAAGAATTCAAATAATTCATATATATATATATATGTGTGTGTGTGTGTGTGTGTATGTGTGTGTGTGTGTGTGTGTGTGTGTGTGTGTGTGTGTGTGTGTGTAGATAGATAGATAGATAATAAATGACAAAAGTCTATATTCCAAATTTCATTATGTTGACCATCTTATAATTTATTCCCTTCATTAGGTTTTGACATTCACAATTTTTGACAGCATCCTGAAATTTGGAATCTAGACTTTTGTCATCTGTTTGTTATATGCTCTGTAATTACATTGAGCTTCATAAATTAAGGATTAGTATAAAAAAGGTGAAATATAATTGAAAAAAAAATCATTTTTCACAGAAGTATATATATGGCCGACCTATAACAACGTGGGGACGGAATCTCTTTTCCCCAAACGGACGCACCAGGTTTATCAAGTACAAAATTATCTTTTTGTCGGTAACATCGAATGGAAATCACATCTGACGAGTTGGTGAGAAAGGAGATTTTTAGGAAAACATAAAATCATAAAATTGCCATTCCATTAACGAAACGACTGTAATGAAGAGATTCAGGATGAAATAAACAAGAGTTATAAAAAAGAAAAAAATGTAAATCTTTGAATTTCAACAAAGTTTTTTTTTACTATATATATATATATATATATATATATATATATATATATATATATATATATATATATATATATATATACTTCAGAATGAAATTATCTAACAATCAACTAGCAAATAAGGTGTAAACCATTATAACTATTTGCTAATATTTTCTCCTTTGAAGAGATGGTAGACATCGAAATCCTATAGGATAAGGAGTTATAATATTTCAAATGTATTCATTGTCTTACATAGAAGAATAAAAATCTTTTGATTTAAAATTCAAACATTTCACGTCATAAATTTTTAAACATCGTTTTCTGTGAGAGTCTTTACCTAACCATTTTTTTTATTTACACCTGGCAAAGTTAACTGCTGAAAAGCCGTCTAAGGAAACACGTCGGTTACAGTAGATGAGGAGGAAAAAGAAGAGGTCCGCGGACACGAAGTAAAGAAAATAATAAAAGAAAATGCCCTTAATCACTGATATAAATTCTGCCCATCACAAATTTGGATCCTGCCTGATTAGATTTCTGTTACTACCAAAATCGAACAATTTCATCATTACCCGCTCATCTGGAAAGAAAAACGTATCGAGTCAATTGGAAGATTGTACAGCGCCAAGCCTTTTATTAGAACTCACACACCGCTCATTATTGAACTGTATTTCGGATTAATCGTTGTGTAATTCATCCTTTCTTTTGTACATTGTTTTCCGAGATTGAATGAAACTGTTTTTTCTTCCTCTGTTCGTTTTGATATAATAAGCTAGATCTCCTCGATTTGTATATCATTTTATTTTTTTGTTATGTATGATGTCCCCTTCTAATTGTTTGCTCTTAATGGATATCTATATTGTAATTGTACCTCAGTGGGTTTACATTGTCTTTCGCGTGCTTCTTCTGATTTCTGATTCTTTACATATATATATAGTTTGTGTGTGTATGTGAGATCGTTCCCTATGGACTCAAAAACGGCTGGGAAGGTTTTATTTTATGAAATTTCACATGATGGTACTTTATGAGCCTGGCAGTGTCCTTTGATAAGTTTCGTATCAGGATGTTTACAATAATTATCGATGATCGATAATTGATAATCGATAATCCAAATAATCCAATGAAAGAAGGAACAGGCGATTTTGACCAAAGTTAAAACTTTACACAGCCCAACATAGCAAGTGCATCTAAAAAGTTTTATTACTACACAAACCGAAAGGCCCGACATATAAAATAGATTCTTTGATATGACAGGGGCGCCTTTAGAATGAATGTTTCTGTTTAAAGCACAATTGCACTATGATACTTGACGTTTTCATTTTAAACTTAAATTCAAGCCATTTTCACCGCACAAGCAATAATGCCAGGCATATAAAATTAACAGTAGATTCTTTGATATGACAGGGGTGCGTTTGAAATGAATGGTTCTGTTTAGAACACAATTGAATCACGATACTTGACTTTTGCATTTTAAACTTTAATTCAAACCATTATATATATTTAAAAACATTTATAAAATCATAAGTAGGTTCTCTATGGTGCAATATAGACTACAATTTATTGTGGACTAAGTAACTCCGGGGAGGCTTCCTCCCAGTGGCCCACAATGGGTCCCCAACTAGAGCAGGCAATCAATTGATTTAATTGAGAAATGGGCGATTTCACTATTTTTTTTTTCTTTTTCTCCACATTCAAAAACGACCCTGGTGTCTAACTCTGCCCTCATGGGGAGGCAAAGTAAATAGGAGCAATAAAAATATAGGAGTGTGAAACATTCGTTAATCATCATACAATTCTGAACCACGTAGGGTCACCCTGCTAGTATATAAATAGATGTATCAATATATAGAAATAGGTATATATCTTGACATATATAATCTCTCTGTATGCGTCATCATACCCATACATGTTGCGTCAGTTTTAATTTTTTTTTTTTTTTCAACATTTTTACAAATTTAAATGGAAACTTCCAATTTCAATGTTTTGTAGACATTTCTAAATAGACAATTTTGATATGTACGGAAAATCTATAAAGCTAAAATTAAATTCTATTTATTTTAGAAATCAAGAGCGTTGAGGAACAACTAGCTGATTCTAATGGTGAGTAATATGTCAGGATACATCTAGAAACACAAAGAAAATAGGGAATGAAGGACCAGAAAACACAATGATGCAAAAAATAATGAAGCAGATTCAGTGCGCCTTTACCTTCTTCTTTTCTTCTTTTCTTCTTTTCTCTCGTTGCCCAGCCTTAAACTAAAGCTATATTACTAAAACTCATAAACGTACAAAAATAGATTTAAATCTTATTATTAGAATATATTTATACCTTACTAGTAGAATACCCGTCCCAGGACGAGTATAAGCAATACATATACTATTAGTTTTAAAGTTTAATGTTTACTCTTTTTTTTTTTACAATTTCGGTAGCACTCACCTAAATAATAAAATTTAAAAAAAAATACATTTAAAAAAAATAAATAAATAAAAATAAAAATAATAATAATAATAATGATAATAATAATAATAATAATAATAATAATAATAATAATAATAATAATAATGATAATAATAATAATGATAATAATAATAATAACAATGTGCCCTCGCTTTACTAACCTGTTGCCGCGAACACATTCCATAATTCATAACGATAAATTCCATAGATACATTTATTTTTTATAAAGCTGTGTTGTGTTTAATATTACCATTAACCTGGCTAGTCAGACCTATGCATGCATGCATGCATAGCTACATATAGGTAGCATTCTTTTCTGAAAGCATATTTCATTAGAAAATTTAGACAATTCCTGTCTACATACCTTGGTTCTTATCTTTTACAGTTTTTTAATTAGTTTTCTTGTTTCTGATACTGGCTAGTGTAATTGCCATAGTCATCTTTACTGTTAACCATCCTTAATGATGGATATGGACAGATCTGAAAGTACTCGAGTCAGAAGTTACATCAGCCAGTTTTTATCAAAAACAAGAAAACTAATAAGAAAATTGGAAAGGGTCAGAAGCAGGAATGTCTATATTAGTTAATGAAACACACACACACACACACACACACACACACACACACACACACACACACACACACACACACACACACTCAGAGTTCAAAATAGACTTCGTAGCCTCGTAGGAGATGTCCTTTTCTCTTCCTTGCAACCTCTATCTCACAGAAGAGATGTTGCGAGTTTGTCTCTGATGTATCGTTATTTTCATGGAAAGTGTTCGACTGAGCTTCAATCTATGGTCCCCCCTCGCAAAACTTTCACAAGAAACACTCGTCTAGCTGTAAACACTATCAATAATTCCCCCCACTCTTTATCTGTGCCTAAACCTAAACATAGATTCCATGAACAAAGCTTTTTTATTAGAACTGCACGCCTGTGGAATTGTCTTCCGTTTTCCTGCTTTCCGGCTGACTACAATATGGTTGTCTTCAAGTCTAACGTAAATAAGTTCTTGATGAGCCGTTCCATATAAGCTATCAAATTTAACAAATTTTCATTACTAATGATTATTATATTGTCCAATTTCTACTGTACACTCTTTAACCCTTATCCTTGAGTGGCCTCTTGGCCTTGATAATGAGTTGATACCTATGAAAAAAAAAAAAAGAAAAAGTCCAATGTGAACAAGTTCTAATTGAATCGTCCCCCTAAGTAATCCAAGTTACAAAATTCCCACTGTTTACTATGCTAAAATCACAATGACTAATGTATACCTATTAACCCTTATCCTCGAGTGGCCTCTGGGCCTTGATAAGTGGTGACACCCTTGTAAAAAAAAATATATATATATATATATATATATATATATATATATATATATATATATATATATATATATATATATATATATATATATATATATATATATATCAAATTGTGAATAAACAAACAGACACGAATACGTCTATACCTATTATAATAAAGTCCTATTCCTGTCTGTTTGTTTGTTCACAATTTGATTAATATGCACAAAAGGCACACTGTTTCACAAATTAATTTTACCGTATTGAATTCTGACCTGTATACACTTTCATTTTAGCATGATTTCTATATATACTATTTATTCAAAGGAAATCTGCATTCAAGAAGTAACCTCATTTGCATATTACATTGAATAAAATCTAGTTTAATAATTATCTACATGTTATTACATTTTTGTTTTTGTAATAAAAATTTTCTAATTGTTCTATTTAGAAATCTTATTTAAAGTTGTTTCATTTTTAATTTATTTGATTTATATTTAATTTCATTTATTTTGAATTATTATTATTATCGACACCATTTGTCTTTAGAAGTAAGTTTATTTAAGCTGTAAGCGTTATTTCCCTTTAAGCTATGAGAGATGTTTGCAGTTTGATTTTCATAGACAAAAATGGACGTGTTTTATGTTTCTAAATCTAACATGTGGTTCACTTTCATGAAATTCAAAAGAATTTACGATAGTCAGTGTATCTTAAATAGTATGCGATTAAACCCTCTGCACAGCTAGAATATATATATAAAGTTCAAATATATTGATAACATGAACTTTAAACCAATATTTTTTTTCAAAAGTTCACAATACAAAGTAGAGCTTTTATAAATAAAATTATATAAACATTAGAAACAATTAACCTGAATCATCCAACGTTTCAATATTAACATGTCTCATCGAGATTACATATACCAAATGTTAATTATTTGTGTATTTACTTGATATTTCGAACAATATTACTTTTTTACTTTTATTTACCCCCAAATATATTGCGACTGATGCTACTGAGATAGGGTCAGATTTATAGGATGACAACTTGAGTATAGAGTTAGGTAGCACGATGTTTGTTCACATTACATTTAAATTTCTACATTCAGAGAAACAATAAAAAAACAGGGAAGTCCAAAGGCAAGTGATCTGAGAAAAGAAGCTATCAGAGTAGAAAATATTTCGCCATCTAGGGACCCTTACAGTGGCGGGGTGGGATTTTGCTGCTACTCAGGTGAGGTATTTTCATTTAAGAGGTATATCTGTAGGAAGTTCATCGGAGCACATTCTGTGGAAAACAAGCACAGGATGCAATACTGCAGTGATGCCATAGGACAGGACACCTTAGGTTAGCAATTTTATTTTGCACCCCGTCCAAGAGAAAGACAGACTAGCGATTGGTGCATCAGCCCAGATGTGGCAACAATTCTTCATGCACAGGTAAATGGTAAATTTGTAGAAATATAAGATACTGGCATATGTAAGATATTTTCTAGCCCGGTTTAGGGAGCCTACATTCTTTGCAGCAGACTTGGGAATATCTATGTACTTATTTCATTACATGTTGCATAAGTATGCCAATACACAGGACGTTTGGTCCAATTGGCGATAACAATCGGTGATTTTAACGGTTTCTTATAGTTGTTAAAGGAAAAGACCTTTATCTTAGTACCTTTGAATGCATTTTTGGCCACATTCTCCAACAAAGTTGAGGTTATTTTTTAAAGAATTCGTCCATTATATGCATGTATGAGCATGTATTTTGCTCTCATGCCAGCAATAAAGCACCATGTCATCAGCAAATACATCTAACTAAGACATGATTGTATCAGAAATGGTACCATTAAAACGTGTGACCTTTTGTGCTCCAGAATTTATTTTTATACATAGTCACCACCATTCTTAATACACTTTTGCCAGGAATTCAATGATGTATGTGGTTGCCTTCTTAAAGTCTCACATGGTCAATATTTGCAACAGATAAATGAAACTTTCAGGTCATAAATGCATAAGTTCAGTCATCATAACAATGAAATCTGCAAGCCTCTATGATCCATTCGGACGAAATAAAAAAATAGGTGGCATATTTTTTTAAATGCCTCTATATAATCTATAGAAGAAATTGTATCTATCTGCTTGTAATATTTTCAATAGCAAAAAGTTTGTTGTAATTACTTGTGTCTTTTATTGTTCTTTTATGATACTTCTACTACTCTTTATCGTTGCTGTTTCGTCTAGTGGTTGTTTTACAAATAGTTTCTTTTTTTTGTTTTGCAGGAAAGACACAAGGAGACGTTCTATGAGAGTTTCTTAAAGATTTTATTTTTGAAGAGAATTGATTCAGAAGAAAGAGAAAGAGAGAGAGAGGGAGAGAGTAAGGTTTTTTTTTGCTATTTATTTTGTTAAATTCTTAACTTAACTGAAATGATGACATGTGAACAAAAATATCAAGGTCACATTTTGCACTTAGCGTTTATCAAAGTTTCTTACAAAATTTTCGGTAGTGTGTCTCGTATTTGCTTCCAGAGACAGGCTCCCATTATTGGCAGTCTTTGCCATAAAGCTGCCAGCAAAAGCAAAATTTTTAAAAAATTGAAAAAAAAAAAAAGAGTAGAATTAAAGTATTTTTGGTTGGAAAATCAGGAGCAAAATAATAATCTAAATATGGCTATCATTCCATGCAAGGCATTATTCTGTACAATAGAAAGTTGTCATTTTTGCTGCATCTCATTTTGCAGTTAATCTTAGAATCTTAAATCAAAATGGCTGATTAAATATGACTGCCTTTTAATGTTCTTGTTTCTATGACTCCTGCTTCATGGCTACAGAATGGACTCCACAATGATTGCCAGGAATCTTTCTCTTCATCTAAAAGCCGGATGTCGTTCTCTTCCTGGATGTGGACTTGGATTTCTCTAATCAGCCTCTTGTAACAGTGTCTTCCATTCTTCATAAAAGGCTAAGCTCTAATCCAATCATGTCCAGCTTATTTCTGTAACGGCATTGTCCTCATCGTGTGTGACCAGCCATTCAGAAGAAGCATCAGATTTGTGAAAAAAAAAGCATAAAATAGAAGAAAAACTCATTGTCACATTAAAGGAATCAATTGTATTTTGTATGTTATGCATGTATGCTAAAAAAAGATGGACACGTTGTTGGCACTTGAGAAAAGAAAGATGCAAATCATAAAATGGTTGAATAGAATGTCAAAGGAAGGAGAAGAAACATACAAAGAAAAATATGCAAAGAAGTGGAAAATATCATATGCAAAAAGGAGAGACGAAGAAAAATAAGTAGAAAACTAGTATGTAGTATCTGTTTTAATGCTGGACTTTATATTTTCACCCATAGTAAAAACCAACTTTGTGTTTAACTCTGTCTTCGTTTGCAAATAGAGACAGAAAAGAAAGAATGCTATAAAAACTCTACAAGAGAATGGGAAAACAGAAGGAAGAATGAAAGAGAAAGCTCAAAAAACATGCCAGTTATCTACCCATAGTTATCCTTATGGTTATAAACGCATGGCAATTGTAAAATCTAATATAGAAAACTATCTCGCAATACTTAAGCAGTTGCACCTAAATAACATTTAAACTGACATATTAAACTTTGATTCTGACTAGTCAATTTCCATTTTTTTCTTGTTTTACCATGATTTTATGACACTGGTGTTTTCCTCTCATTCAAGGGACATGTAAAAAAAAAAATGAAAGTCAGTTCCTGGAACAATATCGGGTGGAACCTGATCAACTCCAAGTAGGGAACTACAGCATACATACTTAGATGTACTGCATTGACACTGTGATATTCCTCTGCAGAGGATGCATGTCCTGTTTGGGAGAGATCGACGAATGCCAAAAAATTAGACCCAGCATTGAACAACACCTGCTGCTTGATCACTGGTTGCCTCAAACAAACCAACCGGCATCTTCTCACTGACATTGCGCTTGCAGATGTAATACAGGAAGCGTGAGAGATCAAACACCATCAATTTCTGTGCTTCCTCCATCCTCTCATTCACCGCCACAGACAATAAGGGTCTATAATTATAAAGACAATAATAAGAATACCGACAAACATATTAGTATTTGTCGGTATTCTTTTGAGCACAGCAGAAATACAACAGAATTTTTGGACACATAATACCTTCCATTCCCAAGCTCTGTGTAAAATAATGATATATGTTTAAGTAGTTCATTCAATTAATCACTAACGGTATATATTGTGGTTCTGTGCTCAATTAGCAAGGGTGTATCTTCTATCTATCTTCTTCTATATGTAATAGCCTATGCTTATTTGTGTGCTATAGAAATCAATATTTTAACAGTTAAAACATTCAAATAGGCTTCATTAAGTGTTAAATTTTTCCCGAGAGCTATAGATAGCCTCGAAGTTTTCCTTTGATTCCATTTGTGACCACTAGGGACAATTGTTGATTAGGTTCATAAAATAACGGAAATATATTAGAATATAAAGAAACGAAATTCATTTTCTTTAAATCATTTTTTTTTTTTTCATAAAACAAAAATACAATTAAAAACACTATCACAGTGAAGACTGTATTTAAAATAAAGGTTTGAATATTTCAATAATTACTTAATTACCAGTAACTGGTATTTAAGAATTTGTTACGTTATTAAATAAAAACAATGCATTTCGATTCATTAAACCCATTTGTCGTTTTACAACAGTCTGTAAGTTTTTTTTTTTAAAGAAAACACCACCATACTACCAGTTTTTGTTCTAACTTGATCTTTATCTTATATTGCAAATGTTATTTTTAATTTTTCTTTCAAGGCAAAACTGTAAACATGATTTTATATTTAAAATTGTTTCTGACTAGTAATTTATCTTCACATGATATATATCTATTTTTATAAAACTAGCTCGTATGTCTTATGTTTATACATTCATATGTACAGGATTCATTCTTAAACTAATTGATATATCATTGCTAGTTTTATAAGAGGTCTAAATGTAGGCTATATTTAGTTTTATTTAGTTTATGCAAAGGAGGGAAGTAGCTATTCGTGTAAATTCAGATACCTCTGAGTTGTGTGAAATTTTAATGATAGCTATTAGACATTAATGAATATATATATATTCACGAAATTTCAGTTTCTTTGGACTTTTATATGATTTTTAGAGGACATAATATGATCACAACCTTCCGTTTGAAAATGAAAATATATCAGATTTGATTTCAATTTAATGGCGCTTCTACACTATTGGGACGAAATTTCGGAAATCGTGATACTGAATTCCATTTGAAAACAATGGTATCTACATATTCCTCGTATTTTTAAGATGATTATATCCAAAAATTACGAAAATCGATAAGGTAGAAAATTATTTATTAAAAAAAATAAAAAATAGAATTTGATGAAAACGTCGTAAGACACAGAAGAGTTCAAAAGGGAGGTAATTTTCCGTTTTGATTTAAACAAGATGCCGGCAAATTTTCACCTGCTAACACGATTAAAGTTGTTTTTTTAATAATTCAGTAATATTCAGGTAATTTCGTCTGCATAATTTGGAAGCTACCATAGTAACTTATTAAAATTGACAAAAAGAAATTAATTGAAACCATTGTTTTTTTTACCTGAAAACTCCATTTATCGACTGCAAAATCTCGCCCAATTCTGTAGAAGCGCCAATTTGATTAATATTCATTAGGTATCGATGAAACAAGATTTCTTTAATTTCAATTTCTTTTTAAGATTTATTAAGTTTGAGACAATTTCTAGAATCAAAATTATTTAATAGATTTTGATCAAAATTGGAAGAAGGATTCTAGACATAATGTTTAGTATCATTATATCTTGATTTTAATTTTTTTTGGATGGCATAAAAGTGGTGCAAAACTGTGCTTAGTATTAATTTTACCCATCCTAGTATATTTAATTCTATAATTGTATCACTATCACTTGTATATTATTACTATGCTTAAAAATATTTCAATTCTATGAACATGCGCCACAAACACAGACCCCACCATATGATACCGCCTTTGTTCAGACTTAAACATACTTATCTATGTAGTCTGGTTAGTGTAGGTTCATAATATATCTGATTACGGTGGTTCTATTTCGAAAACCTTTGTACGAATTTGTGACATATTCTAATTCTATGGACGCCCAAAATGAACACAGACACCACGATATTATTGTACCATCTTTGAACAGAACAGGCACTACACTTTGAAACTAGTCCTTAGGCTGAGAAAGTTTATTTTAATTCAAGTTTCACGTTCAACATAAAGCAACATCAGATTAAATTTTACAAAATTACTTTTTTACATTATATCTTCATTGGGACGATTCCATTTTTTGTTTTAAGGGGATAGAGAGAGAGAGAGAGAGAGAGAGAGAGAGAGAGAGAGAGAGAGAGAGAGAGAGAGAGAGAGAGAAATCTACTTACAAACATGAACTTGCCTTAGCGTATTATTATCACTATATAAGTACTATACAGTAGAACCCTAGGATACGGTGGCCCTTGGATACATTTTTTTTCAGGTTACGATGCTGAATACACACGGTTACGATTTTCCCCGCCTTACGTTGTTATTTATAATGTTATTTGATTATATACAGGTGTATTATATACTGTACTGTATTCTGTTACTAATTTTTATGCCGTATCCCGGGGTTCTCTTGTAAAAGAGACAAACCAAACGAGAAAGCAATGTTTGTATACAAAAAAAAAAAATCTATATTTTTCTTATTACTTGAGTTCATTGTTTCAAATTGTTTCTACACTTGGCTGGTTTGTTATTTTAAGATCAGCAAACGTCATTCATTTTTCACTGTGATTTCCTGACTTCCCTATATAGAATAATTCATTCACTCCGGAAGTGTAGATCAATAAAGCCATAATCGATACATATTGGCTGAGTTCTGATTTGAACTAGCACCGTATAATAATATGCACTCTACACGATTGATGTTCAAATTAGGTTTATTGACCGGGAAGCTAAGATTTATATTTAAATTGTCTGTGGAATTGTCTTCCGTTTTCCTGCTTTCCGGCTGACTACAATATGGTTGTGTTCAAGTCTAAGGTAAATAAGTTCTTGATGAGCCGTTCCATATAAGTTATTAAATTTACCAAATTTTCATTACTAATGATTACTATATTGACCAACTTCTACTGTACACTCTTTAACCCTTATCCTTGAGTGGCCTCTGGGCCTTGATAATGTGGTGATGCCTTTGTAAAAAAAAAAAAAAAAAAAAAAAAATCTAGCTCAGTCTTGGCAGGCTAATAAATTATAAATTCTTTCTAAAACGTCATATCCCTTCCATCTCTTTATGCATCTTTATTAAAAATAGGACCTTTTTTTTTGTGTGGCCCGGAAAGGTCATTGAGAAAGACACGGACAGTTTGGAAAAGTTATTTGTATTTAAAAAACAGAATACATAGAGAATGGGAGTTTTAATATTTAATGCAAATATGGCATCGATACCGTGAGGAGAGTCCATATATTGTGTATGGGTGAGTCTCCACAAATCACCCTCAAGCCTTTTTTAGCCGTAAAAGTTGTTATCTTTTCTGCTTTGAGTCAATAATTTAGTGGGTCAGTGAATTTTCTCTCTCTACCAGAATGTTGCTGTTCTGATATTGGTTAGAGTGCGTCGAGATCGTACGTCTCAAAAATAGCGTCGATCGGCTCTTCCTCTGTGGGTAATGTGTCGCTAGTGTTATATGAGCAACGGTTTTTTAACCTGGTTTTGGTGGCGTTTATGAGCATGTCTAGGACCTGGTATGATATGCACCATATCACCAATCCTCTTACTGATTGTACCCAATTCCCAAAATGAAATATTGTTTTTTAAATTTTGGAAAAAAAACTTTTATTTAGGGTTAAAACGTATTTTAGGTACTAAGTGATCTTACGCAATTTTGATTCTTTCAGAAGCTGTTTATCAAAAACTGATCTCACTTTCTATGCGAACATGGCTTCAGCAGGTGAGACTGCTGTTGGAATGTCCGGATTTAATGTAATTCTATACACTTGCAAGAATTGTTGTAAGGCATCACACTGTGCCCTTTTTTAGTGCTCTTTTAAAAATGTCTACAAATCTCTCAGCTTGTCGGTTTTACCTAGGGTAATATGCTTAATTTGGAAAATACTGCAAAACTCTTTCAACTCTAGATCTGTGTTTTTTTTTGTTTTTTTTATGTAGGATGTAGCCTACGAATCTACTGTATTCCGTGGTTTCTAACTTTTGTAAAAGTAGTCAAACTTTTTTTTTTTTGCACCAGGCCAGTCTTTGCAATCAACGTTGAAGAGGTTCTCATACCTTCTATCTGTAAAAATTTTATTTGTTATAAGAACAAAATTTACTTACTTGAAAAAAAAAAACCCAAACTTTTTTCTTCAACTTTTTAATAGCTGCTGCAATTTTACTAATTACAGTTTAATGGTGTACGTTGAACAAAGTTTATGTTTTTTTCTCTGAGAGGAAGAAGAAAAAACTATTTTATTAGAGAAAATCTTACAGATTTATCTCCTTAGTTTTAATCGAAACGTTTTTCAATTTGAGAATTTTTTTTACCAAGTGTCCAACAAAAGCAAACTTTTAAATAAAAAATATTTTTACCCCATTTTTTGAAGGACTTATTTTAGATATTTTGGTAGTACCAGTTAAAGTAGGTAACTCCGTTGTCAGATAGTTTCAGTGTGTAAATACTTGTGTAGGTATACCCCTTTCCTTTTTATCCAAAAACTGTTTTGTTTCTTTTTTTTGGTGGTAATACTATGTTGAAGATATCCCATTTATGAATTCGAGTTTTTAATTGACAGATTTGTTGTGGCCCGGAAAGGTCACTAATAAAAACTCGGACACAGATATAGTTTAGAAAAAAAGTGTTTGTCTTTACAAGAACATAGAACAAGAATATATAGAGATTGAGAGTCATGGTAATTAAAGCAAATATGGCGCAATACGAGTGGCTCTTTAGCGTGCTACCTTCCGGTATATTTATACCGTTAGGAAAGTACATATATATCGTGTATTGGTGAGTTCCCACAACAGTATTTAATGATTAAATTTTAATCTTTCTTTTTTACTTTTAAAATCAAGTCATTTTCTTTTATTTGCTTTATTATTCATTTTACATTTGATTAAGCGAATTTAATAATATTATAAGATGATCAATATTTTGAAAGCTGTATATGTTTGAAATGTACTATGTTATTATTATCTCGACTATTCTCGGTATGTGCAGCGCGCACGCACACACACACACACACACACACACACACACACACACACACACATATATATATATATATATATATATATATATATATATATACATAGAACTAAAGGAAAATAAAGTAAAAATCTGAGATCAGGCAAAAGCTCTTAGAAACACATATAAGAAATTTTGAATAAACAGACAAAATGTCTTTGTTTATTCAAAATTTTAACTTTCTTAAATATGCTTCTAAGAGCTTTTTCCAAATCTAATTCCACTCCCGCGGCCACGTGCCTAAAAAAGTTTGTATTAAAGAGATACTTCTCCACCTTACATCGTGTAATAAGATCTGACCACCACCGCCTAACCCACCTTCCATCATACAACAACGTTTAACCACCGCCTCGATAATAACATGAGACACGGATATTTCTAATTATGGGGGGGGGGGGGAAAAGAAGAAAAATGGATGTTTTACTGTCCGCAATTAATAATATTATATAAAAAAAAGTCGTGTTTAAAAAGCAACAATATATTGATTTTTAATCCAATATTTTTTTTTTTTTTTTTTTTTTTTTACAAAGGCGTCACCACATTATCAAGGCCCAGAGGCCACTCAAGGATAAGGGTTAAAGAGTGTACAGTAGAAATTGGTCAATATAGTAATCATTAGTAATGAAAATTTGGTAAATTTAATAACTTATATGGAATGGCTCATCAAGAACTTATTTACTTTAGACTTGAACACAACCATATTGTAGTCAGCCGGAAAGCAGGAAAATGGAAGACAATTCCACAGGCGTGCAGTTCTAAGAAAGAAGCTTTGTTCATGGAATCTACGTTTAGGTTTAGGCACAGATAAAGAGTGGGGGAAATTATTGATAGTGTTTACAGCTAGACGAGTGTTTCTTGTGAAAGTTTGGCGAGGGGGGACCATAGATTGAAGCTCAGTTGAACACTTTCCATGAAAATAACGATACATCAGAGACAAACTCGCAACATCTCTTCTGTGAGATAGAGGTTGCAAGGAGGAGAAAAGGACATCTCCTACGAGGCTACGAAGTCTATTTTGAACTCTATCAAGGCAGGACAAGTCCTTTCTAGCAGCTCCTGCCCAGATGTGGCAACAGTATTCCATCCTTGGACGTACCTGGCTCTTATATAGGTAGAGAATAGCATCAGCAGTGAGATATCTACTGGATCGATAGAAAGATCCCACCATTTTTCCAGCGGCCTTGGCAACAGATTTGATATACGTGTTCCATTTAAGATCAGGAGTAATGGTCAAGCCCAGAAGCTTGTCAAAACTTGAGGCCTCCTGAAGACGAGAGCCATTCATTTCAATTGATGACAAATGTGAATTAGAATGTTGATGATGTAAAGAGAGAAGCTTGGTTTTAAATGCATTAAAAGTAACCAGCCACTCCTTTCCCCATTGTACTACGTGCTCAAGATCAGAGGAGAGAGAATTGGAGAGAACTTGGTCGTTTACTGTCTTAGATGTGCTACCATAAATGGTAGTGTCGTCAGCATAAATGTCTACAAATGATGTAAGGATATGATTTGGAAGATCATTAATGTAGATCAGGAAAAGAGTTGGGCCCAGGATGGATCCCTGAGGGACACCGGCATTAATACTGTGAGCATCTGATTTTTGCCCCTCAACTACTACTCTTATGAACCTATCAGAAAGAAATGATTTAATAATTGAGAAGACTTTTCCAGCTATACCATAGCTAGCGATCTTATGAAGTAAACCTTTATGCCATACCCTATCAAAGGCTTTAGATATGTCAAGAGCAATTGCCCTAGAAAGATTGCCACCGTCGAGAGATTTGCTAATCCTATGCGATATAACTCTAAGGACATCTGCTGTAGATCTAGCAGAACGGAAACCATATTGAGTGTCACTAAGAAGGTTATTTTTGTTGAGATGTTTGATTACTTCTGTATTTAACACAGATTCTAGCAACTTACTCATGACGCACAGGAGACTTATTGGCCTGTACTGAGAGGGGGATGAGCGATCATCTGAATTCTTAAATACAGGGCATACTGATGAGATTTTCCAGGGAGATGGGAAACTATTCTCCTTAAGACAACGTTTAAACAGTTTTGTAAGTATGGGCGCTAATTCAGGTTGAAGTTTTTTGAGTACTATAATTGGAATACCGTCAGGGCCAGTTGCTTTACTCGAATCAAGGTTTTTGATTAGCTTCGCAACATCACATACAGATATACGTATATCACATAGCGTGTTTTCTGATACAGGAGGAAATATTGGGGGTTGGCGGTCTTGGTCGCAAAGGGTAGAATTAGCTGCAAAGTTCTTGACAAAGAGTTTGGCTTTGTCTGATGCTGACGAGATTACCTCAGGTCCATTGATAATAGTTGGGATGGAGCACACGCTTCTGTTCAGGATTCTGTTTGCTATTTGCCAAAACTGGTGGGAACCAAGCCGCTGCTCAGCTACTTTGGACTTAACAGATTGAGCATACAACACTCTTGCGTTCCTTATTACTTTCTTACAATGGTTGCTGGCAGTCCTGAAAACGGCTTTAGTTTCCATACATCTATTACGTTTGAAGCAGTGGAAAAAGTGATTTCTGTGCGCAATGGCAGCAGCACATTCTGGAGAGAACCATGGCTGGCTGTTAGGTTTTTGCTGAAACTTTTTAGAGGATATGAAATGGTCAATACCTACAATTAACCATTCAGTTAGATCTAATACTATAGAGGACACATCCTTTTTAAACATGGAATGCAGAGGTAGATCAGATATAAATGTACGGAAGCTATCCCAGTCAGCCTTAGTGTATCGATATACTGTACGATGAAGAGGTACGTCTGGGGACTTATTACATTTCATTTTTATCTTGATTGATACAACAGAGTGGTCGGAAGATCCAAGAGGCGACAGAACAGAAACTGAACATAGTTCAGGGCAAGTTGTGAGAAAAAGGTCTAGTAGGCTCGCATACTGGCCGTCATTATCGGGCACACGGGTAGGTTCCTGAACAATCTGAGTGAGGTCATAGGCAATGGAGAAATCATGACAGAACCTCCCCTCATCATCGGTCTTGTTTGAGTGGGTCAACCATTCGACGTTGTGAACATTGAAGTCTCCACATATGTGAATGTTAGCTGAAGGATAAGTAGAAAGGACTTGGTCAATTTTATCAGATATGCTTTGAAAGATAGTAACTCCGCTGTTGTGGGGGCGATAGAGAGTAAATATAAATGCAGTAGTGTGAGCTAAAGCAACCCGGAAGCACATATAGGGTAAGTTAGGATCTTCCCTGGAGATGTCCCTCCCACATGGAAAGCTATCTTTAATATAGGCACATATTCCATGCCCATGGCGATCTTGGGGGTCAGTTTTAGAAGTTAAGTTAGAGTATCCTGAAATTGCAAACTCATCTAGGGAAATAGCCTGTCCAATGCCAGTTTCACTTAAAAATAAAAGGTCTGGTTTAGTCTCCTGTAATTGGGTTTCAACCTCTGGAAGGTTAGAACGAAGACCCCTGATGTTGGAGAAGGAGACATGGTAGTAGGGGTCTACGTTGGAAGTTGGAGAACCGGGTTTAATCGTGTATTTTTTCTTGAAACTTGTCATGATGAAATTATGGAATTTGTGGACTAGGTCGACAGATTTACTTAGAGCAGGACAGAGAGGGGAAATTAAGAGAGAAAAAGAAACAAAGAATTTTTTTTTTATTTGTAGCTAATGATAAGGTAAAGCCGTAACAATTACCCACTAGTATGGCATCGAGAGGCCCCACCAGAAGCTACTGCATGGTCCAGAATCCATTCACCAAATGGCAATACAGCAGCCCCAGTACTTTGCACCTGCTGATAGGACAGCCTCCTTAGTGGTTAATCCAAGGTTCGGGTCCCTGACTATCAGGCGGATAACGTCAGCCCAGACAAAACGTTTACCTCCAGCACCCTTACTAGTGACATGGCTACAAGGATAGACATAGAAACAGAAAATTTCCGCCATCTCAGCAAACTGTTCGCAAAAATACTGCCAACCTAGAAAACAGCTTTTTCTTCTCCCTTTGTCCGAAAAATCACTCATTTAAAAAATGAAGACTGAGGGACAAATAAGAAGAAGCGAGAGTAACAGGAGCTGCCGATAACGCACCCACAATGCGTTTTCTACTCTCCATTTTAAAAAAAAAAAAAAAAAAAAAAAAACTATTAAGTATTGTACTTAAAAGTCCAACAGATGTGTTTAAGGGAAAGTATGGTGATAGATTCCCCTCACACGAACTAAAAATGAGTATAATTCGTAATTTTTGCTATCAACTCGGTAGATAAATAAACATATGTACGAGGAAAAAAAAATAAAAATAAAAAAAAAAAATAAAAATAAAAAAAAAAGCTAGCATTTAATAAAACAGAAATACACAAATTAAATACTGAAATAAAATGGAGTTGTTAATATTTTAAATCTAAAATAAAAAGCATGATTGAAATCACTTATCTCAACAAAAACAATTCCGTCTCCAAATTGCAAACTGCATTGAAAGAAATTCAGTTAGTAGCGTTCAAAACATTTTTTTTTGAAATTAGCCGTTAAAAGAAAGTCGTGATTTTATTCTGAACTTAAGCTAGTAACGTTTTAAGAAGCTTACGACATAAAAGAAAAGGCTGATGGTGGGGGGGGGGTTCTTCCGAAAGTAAGTTGGTGCCGTTATAAGTAATTTCGAGATAAGATGGAAGCCGGTATTGGACTAGAAAAAAGCTAGCATTTAATAAAACAGAAATACACAAATTAAATACTGAAATAAAATGGAGTTGTTAATATTTTAAATCTAAAATAAAAAGCATGATTGGAATCACTTATCTCAACAAAAACAATTCCGTCTCCAAATTGCAAACTGCATTGAAAGAAATTCAGTTAGTAGCGTTCAAAACATTTTTTTTTTAAATTAGCCGTTAAAAGAAAGTCGTGATTTTATTCTGAACTTAAGCTAGTAACGTTTTAAGAAGCTTACGACATAAAAGAAAAGGCTGATGGTGGGGGGGGGTTTCTTCCGAAAGTAAGTTGGTGCCGTTATAAGTAATTTCGAGATAAGATGGAAGCCGGTATTGGACTAGAAAAAAGCTAGCATTTAATAAAACAGAAATACACAAATTAAATACTGAAATAAAATGGAGTTGTTAATATTTTAAATCTAAAATAAAAAGCATGATTGAAATCACTTATCTCAACAAAAACAATTCCGTCTCCAAATTGCAAACTGCATTGAAAGAAATTCAGTTAGTAGCGTTCAAAACATTTTTTTTTGAAATTAGCCGTTAAAAGAAAGTCGTGATTTTATTCTGAACTTAAGCTAGTAACGTTTTAAGAAGCTTACGACATAAAAGAAAAGGCTGATGGTGGGGGGGGGGTTCTTCCGAAAGTAAGTTGGTGCCGTTATAAGTAATTTCGAGATAAGATGGAAGCCGGTATTGGACTAGAAAAAAGCTAGCATTTAATAAAACAGAAATACACAAATTAAATACTGAAATAAATCTATATTTGTTTTATTTGTATCTAAAAGAATATTTGCCGCAGGCATTTATTTTATTTTACACTCCTGAGTATTTATTTTATTTTACACTCCTGAGTATTTATTTTATTTTACACTCCTGAGTATTTATTTTATTTTACACTCCTGAGTATTTATTTTATTTTACACTCCTGAGTATTTATTTTATTTTACACTCCTGAGTATTTATTTTATTTTACACTCCTGAGTATTTATTTTATTTTACACTCCTGAGTATTTATTTTATTTTACACTCCTGAGTATTTATTTTATTTTACACTCCTGAGTATTTATTTTATTTTACACTCCTGAGTATTTATTTTATTTTACACTCCTGAGTATTTATTTTATTTTACACTCCTGAGTATTTATTTTATTTTACACTCCTGAGTATTTATTTTATTTTACACTCCTGAGTATTTATTTTATTTTACACTCCTGAGTATTTATTTTATTTTACACTCCTGAGTATTTATTTTATTTTACACTCCTGAGTATTTATTTTATTTTACACTCCTGAGTATTTATTTTATTTTACACTCCTGAGTATTTATTTTATTTTACATTCCTGAGTATTTATTTTATTTTACACTCCTGAGTATTTGTCTTCTATCATTGGTTTATCGACTTAGTCGGATTTTGAACTCACCCTTGTCCGTTCGTCTGTTTGTCTGTTTGTTCCCAAAATTCTCAATAACTACTCATTACATTTTTCTGAAAATTTTCATGAAGTTACAACTACCCAAGGGTGGAAATGTAACATTCTCGGATTTTTTATAAAAATTTTGGTTGCGTCACAAGGGGGTTAAAAGTGGTCAAAATGGCCAAAAATAGCACTTTTCGAGATATAGAATCTTTTCCGACCATCAGATTGTGCTGAAAATTACCCATAAGCAATACCACATGGATATACACCTGGAAACGTAATATTTGACCCTGGGAAAATTCTGGTTTCGTCCTCAGGGGGCCAAGAATGGCCCAAAATAGCACTTTCCGGGACATAGAATCTTTTCCAACCATTAGATTTTGCTGAAAATTACCCCCAAAAGCAAGACTATATGGATATACGTGGCAAAAATATGACAAATGCATCAGTTGAGGGACCATATAGTTTTTGGCTTGTTGAAACTGAATTTACACGTCCGAGATTATACGTTCACCAATAACTTCCCGTTTTCTGTGAGCTTCAAGAACTTTTAGTTCTTTATGCAATGTCTCGCTGTGTTTTTTTCTTGTTTATTTTTAAATAAAAAGTCAGTATTTCTCAGCGAAAAATGTACTTAAAAACAAATGTTGAAACATTTAAATAATTATTTTTATTGATATTTTTAAGATTTTAAATAATTAAATTTAAATGTTTGGATTCGTTTGTTGCGTGGTCCCTGACTTTAGTAAGTGGTCATTTTGGACGACAATAACGTCTTTGTGTATAGCCAGATAATTAATTAAAATTGTGGAAACATTAAGAGAATAGAATGGTCACCAGGTAGCAAATTCTACTTAAAGCATAAACAAAGTTTTGTTAATGAAAAATGGAGAAAAATGAAAACATTTTTTTATGCAAGAGATAAGAATATAAAAGTTGTTTTTCATTTAGTAAACGTTGATAGTGCAAACGGGTGTTTGGGTGAAGACAGTTAATTATAGTCGTTTGCTTTTTAGCGTTTGTTGGAACCACTTCTCGATTCACTCACCACACACGTAAAAATCATTTATCGTTATACAACTGTCTATAAGAAAGGCAGAATTAATAAGCATATTTTTAAACACCGCTGTGCTAACATTTTTTTTTACTTGACCTCATATTGCAAATGTTACTTTTTACTTTTCTTTCAAAGTTAACATTGTAAACTTTATTTAAAAAATTATTTTCGACCAGCAATATATATATATATATATATATATAAAACTGAACGTCTGTGTGTGTGTGCCTAGTCACGAATAGGCTCCTATTGGTTGACTATTATAGAAAACTGATCACATATAATGATATAAGGTGTATCGAGACACAGGAATGGGTATGTTTGATCTGGCATAATGATGATTCATTAAAATTGTGGGGTCTGCGTACGCGCCTGGTCCACAAAGTATGGAAATAAAAAAATGTAAAAATTAACAAAAAAAAAAAAAAAACGTTTACAAGTGTTTTTTTATATAGATGTACATAATAATACTTTGATAAGTATGTTTTAACTTAAATAAGGATGGTAAAATAAAATTGTGGGGGTCTGCGTTCGCGCCTGGCCTCCATAGAATGGAAATAGGTACAAACTTTAATAAAGACTTTTCATATCTATCTGCGTAAGTATACTTTGATAATTATGTTTCAGTTTGAAGAAATATGGTATATTAAAACTATGGGGTGTTCGTTCGAACCTGACCTCCATAGAATGGGAATATTTCACAAAGTTTAACAAGGTTTTTTATTATAGATCTACAGAATATTGTGATAAGTGTTTCCGTGTGAACAGGTATGGTATAATAAATTATGGGGTTTATCTATTTTATTTTTACCTTCATCATATTTTGCTTTGGTTTTGATACCCCAAAATTCGAAGCTATCTCTTTACAACCTTTCCTTTTCATAACCTATCATACTTTCATAAATCAGAGTCCATTTTGTGTAGACTGTTTTTGAACTCAGTTAACGACGGGTACTTTTGCTAGTATATATATATATATATATATATATATATATATATATATATATATATATATATATATAGTAATTTATAAAATATATATGGCGATTAAGCTACACTGAATATTCGGCGTTTTATCCACTATAGGATTCGTCAGGCTTACACACACACACACACACACACACACACACACACACACACACACACACACACACACACACACACACACACACACACACACACAAGGTACGTCCATATATATTACAATAGGAAAATTTAAGCATGAAAAGTAATATGGTTAAGCTTAACCATGGAAAAGTAAAGGACTAGTTGTTAAAAGATATTCTAGTAAAAAATAAAATAAATTTATAACTTAAAGTATTGCAGCATTAAGAATTGATTATATAATGTTATAAATTGAATTTAAAAAAAAATTCTTCATGCTGCAATATTTTAAGTTATAAATTTATTATATTTTTTACTAAAATCTCTTGTCCTTTTCTTTTCCAGTTTTAACAACAAGTCCTTTACTTTTCCATGTTTAAGCTTAACCATATTACTTTTTATGCTCGCATTTTTCTATTGTAATCCATGATTTTTCCGGGCTTCCAGTAAATTCCTTTGTTCTTTGTTTAATTTCAATATTATTTTTTGCCCTCATAAACATAACATACACATATCGAATAACAATGTACGGCATTTGTCTGTTTTTAATAAAATCCCCCAATTAGCTCCCTTTCATTCTTTCATTCTCTCTGTTTCACGTGTTACTTCTCTTTTCGCGAGAGCGGTGAATTGGTAGTAATACTAGTCGCTGAAGCGACGTGGTTGCTATGGAAACCAGTCATAAAAAACATCGCTTACCTCCTTACGTTTTTTTTATGATTTTGAACACCAATAAATTCATCATAACGTTTGCTTTATTTATTTTTTTTTTTCACAATATAGCTGAGAAGGTGATCTATAAACTGTAATAATTGTTTGAAATTTGGTCGAAAAATGACTGAACGGTGAAGCTTTAAAGCAGTTTTAAATGACTAAAACTGCCACTTAACCATATATTCAAACACTACCGTGTTTGAATTATATATATATATATATATATATATATATATATATATATATATATATATATATATATATATATATATATATATATATAAAATGGGTTAATAAATTCCAACGAAAGAAAGATATATATTTAAATAAGGGAGTAGTCACCAACAATGTGTATTTTTTTTAACATTATTTTACTATTCCGTGTTTTGGTTTTTCATTGAGAATTATGTTTGGATCATTGTAATAATGTTTTTAAGTCATTGAAATCGTTTACGCGCGTTTCAGACGGTCTGTGATGCGTCCTCGTCAGAAATTATTTTCAAATGTGTAAAAATGGCGATTTTCGTAGTTAATTTGAAGTTTTTCCAAGGGGTGGAGGCTTGTAAGTGTTTATTATTCATTGGTATGCTGAATTTTTATTGCTTTTATATATATATATATATATATATATACAAACATATATTTAAATTAAATTATTTTTAACCAGCTATATATATATATATATATATATATATATATATATATATATATGCACTAAGTATATCCATTAATAATGGAAAACTGATAGGAGGACATAGTTTTGAAAGCCAGTTTATCGTAATTTTTCGCAGGTTTCCGACCGATTACTTCTTTATTGTATTTGAAAGATTAAAGCCTAAAGTTGATTTCCTAAAGGAAAATATTTTTACACGTGAAAAATCTTATAATGATATTTTTTTTTTACGACGACATTCAGAAACTAACAAGTTCAGCTAGATTGTGAAGTTAAATAAATTTATCGTAAAAATCTCTTGGAAGATAAATATTAATTTTCTGGGACTATTTCAAAGATAATTAATAAAATAAAGTCCTAAGATATTGAATTAAATAATAATAAAACACTTTGTTTGTACAAAGAAATAGCTTAATTAGTCCCCACAAACAAACGAAACTCGTCTAGCATGGGTTCTACGGAAACCGAAAATGTCAGAAAGTCAAAAGGCTATCTAAAAATGACGCCAGGTTGTTGAAGGAAGGGAGGAGTGCAAAAACCCAATGTTTTTTTTTCTCAGCCGCGCATCCATACATTCCTATCGTGAACGTTTGTATAATTTTACCGCTTTTTAATTTAATTATTTTTGTGTGTTGCTACTTTAAAATTTTTTCATTTTTCTTTTATTTTTCAAGATTATATAAAAATTATGTTACACTGAAAATTACACGTTCATCATGCAAGAAAAATATTAAAATCTTACATATGAAAATTACGCTAAAAATGTAATGTTAAGCAAGAGAGGAAATATTTTTAGCAATTATAATTTTCTTGTGTGAAAATACTAAATAAACAAAGATTAATTCAATGATGATATCGTTAGTTCGAGAAATTAATTTTTATTCGAGTTATACTGATTTCGTTAATACGGACTTCAGGGGCTTTTTTCGTAATATGCCTGAAAAAATTCATTTTTTTGGTACAATTTACTATGCTTTATTTTCATAAAAAAGCAAAAATAAATTCATTCTTTTTTTTACTACTGAAAACCATAACATTAGTAAAGGTGTTTCCACTAAGATTCAAATAAAAATAATGGGTTCATTATATTTCCTGATCATTGCTTGATAAATACCGAAAATTTAATTAAAATTGGTTAGTTTCTTGATTTTTGATGAATTTTTAACTAAAAGTGGGGGGGGGGGTCAAAATGTTTATACATTTTGAGCATCAGCTGTTCATTTTGCACGTACCTAATATACACACTGGCAAAGCCGGTCAAATATTGTTAGTATTTTATATTTAATAATCTTGAGCGACAAGTTTTTTCTTATTTGATTCTCATAATAAGAAACATTAGTATTTCTGGGTCAGTGGGAAGTGGAATGACCTTTTTAAAGATTTGCCGGAGTTCAATTACTAAACACCAATCCCATAATTTCCCCCAACAAGTTGAATGCAATGCTGTTTTAACGATCATCATATTTATAGACATTTTATTGCAATTAAATGGATTATATGGCAAGCTGACACCATGGAAATTCCACGATGTTTTCTACACCAATCCGTATAATTTACTCTTAATGTTAACATCCCATTTCAAATAATAAATATCTCTCAGGATCAATGCTATTAAGAAAAGAAAAATTAACTTTTCTTCACCCATAAAAATATTTGTTATTGTCAGTTAAATATTCTTTAAATAAATAAACCGAATATGTCTCTCCTTTATTTATATATAACTAGCAGGGAGACCCGACGTTACCCGGGATTGAATGATGAACAACGAATGTTTCACACTTGCATATTTTATTTCATCAAAATCGGTGAAATCATCCATTTTTCAATCAAATTGATTGCCTGCTCAAGCTGGGAACCCCTCACGATGCACCGGAAGCTTCACATGCCTCCCCACAATGACTTAGTTCACAATACATTGTAGTCTACATTATACTTTTGATTTTATAAAATTATAATGGCTTGAATTCAAGTTTAAAATGCAAAAGTCAAGTATCATGCTTCAATTGTGCTCTAAACTGAAACATTCATTCCAAACGCACCCTGTCATACCAAAGAACCGACTGTGCGGTAATAATGGCTTGAATTTAAGTTTAAAATGCAAAAGTCAGATATCATGGTGCAATCGTGCTTTAAACAGAAACATTCACTTTGAACACGCCCCTGTCATAAGAACCCAATGTTAATTTTATATGCCTGGTCTTTCTGCTTATGCGATAATAAAACTTCTTAAATGCACTTGTGATGTTAGACTGTGTAAGGTGTTAACTTTGGTCAAAATCGCCTGTTCCTTCTTTCATCGGATTTTATCGATACTTATCAGAGACATTCACATACAAACCTATCTAAAAACACTGCCAGATATATGAAGTACATTTCTGTGAAATTTCATAAGAATCGTTCCAGCAGTTTTCGAGTCCATAGGGAACAAACTCGCACACAGACACGCGCAGACACACACACACACACACACACACACACACACACAGTTCGTTTTATATAATAGTAGAAATTATAGCAATTTAACTCTTTTTAAAACAAAAAATATCCTCTGTCTTACGGTGAAAATGTTTTCCGGTAAATATTCTTCACATCAATAAAATGCATTGCGATTTTTTTAGTTGACAGGATGATATAATTTGATTTTGGAACTATTCATTTTAAAATTGGTATTGTCGGAATTGTTTACTTTAACAATGCTAGATTAATCACTAATCATTATCTTCGATGACCAGACGATCTCATGTTTTAAATGTGTGAAAGCTGATAACTACAGCATACTATTGTGACCGTGAAGGGTTGATAATAATTAAGACAACACGCTGGTATATTGACAAAAGCGTATTTACAGAAGTACAGAATTGCGTGTTATAGCAAGTCTGCGTCCGATATTATAGCTATGACTGCTACTAAAGATGTTTCACAACACTTCATCGTAACTACATATATAGTGTCTGGAAAAGTCTATCTATTCCCGAAATAGGGTCGATCAACATCACACCATAACACATTAATTTTATGTTAGCAGTCATCCTACACCAGTGGGAGTTACCTTCCTTCGTTTAACATGTTTAATGCAAACTCTCGCCCAGCGTGAATAAAACGAAACTTGGCAGTCAGCCATCTTGGTCTCAGTCGATATGCTTCGTCTTGTCTTATTTCCCCGATAAAAGTACAACAAAACAATTATATAGGATAGAGTTAAAGTGTGTATGCATGTGTGCGCTTATATACACTGTGGTCGAATCTCATAATCTTTGCCCTTAAATTAAATGTCTTAACTGACTGCACCACAGAAATAGTATTAATTATTAAACATAAAGTCGTTGGAACAATGTTTGGTACATTGCACAGCAGTGTATACATTTGCATTCCTAATTGATTGTAAAGGTGAATAGATATTTTGAAAGCACATTCTGAAAGTTATAGATTTATCTGCTTTCAATGTAAGGGAAAATAGTAAGATTTCACGAGTAAATATTATCCAATCAAAACCCTTGTTGCCATGGTGACTGACTAAACAAACAATTATCTACAGGCTGACCAATTATGTCTGTGATTTATTTATTTATGCCATTCTCTTACTTCCCTCCTCTAATGCTGCTACTACTAATACCACTCCCACACTTTCTCTCTTTCCTTACTTCCGTTATCTACCCACTTTTTGTAGCATTCACCTTTTGTCCAACACTCTAAACCAGTGCTTTTCAACTTTTTTGCTGGAGCGGAACCCCATGGAAACATCTCACTGGCCCATGGAACCCCTATGCAAACCCTATGCAATAAATTAGTTTGGTGCAAAAAACAGCATTTAAAAAATAAAATAAAATATAAATACTCATGTTCAAAGTATTGTACATGTTTGTTGGACATGAAATGAAATCAAAATTGGACATATTTAAAAAGATTAAATTTATTCTTAACCAAAACTCAATGGGAAACATGAGCTTGGTGTTTCTTGCACAACTCTTTAAGGTTGATTTGTGTTTTGTGACAGACACGCACAAAGTTTATCTTCCACAGACAGCAATTGTGCTCGTATCTTGTGCTTGATGGTTGTCAGATATTCTTTTAGCGTTGACTGTATAAAAAAGAATATATAAAAGCAAACCTAATACTGTCAAAACAAGTTAATTTATCAAATATAGCGAGTTTAATTATGTAAAATTTAGTATATATAAACATTTTTTTAAATAATGCATATAATAATAAATAGGTTTTCAAAATTGAATTTAACATTCTGTTTATTTGTTCCTTGTTCTTATTTAGAAATAGTGGAACCCCTGGACTGTACTGGCGCAACCCTAAGGTTCCACGGAACCCTGGTTGAAAAGACCTGCTTTAAACTATTCAGTGTGCAAACAATCAAGCAAGATTATCAGAATTTGGTCATGTTGAAAAAAAAATGGATACAACTTATTTGGTTAGTAGAGGTAGAAATGTTGCGATAACAGTTGGCAAGGGAAGTAAAACAAAAAACGAAGTGATAAGGATAGACTTGCGAGAAAGGCACCAGAGATAGGTTAGTTTAGAAGTTGTTTTTTTATGGAAGTCGCTCTAGACAAAGCATAAAGCCATTTGATGTAAATACCTAAAAGGTCAAAATCCGATCAAAGATAAGTGTGGGCTTGATAGATTCCGATCCAGAAAACAGCAATTCTTCCTCCTTTTCAGAAACATCACTCATGGAATGTGAGGGCTAAAGGATAGGATAAGGGAAGTCGAGTGTAAAAGTCGTCCAACGCATGTCAGCATGTAAAACAGACGTTAAACCGAATATAATGATATAGATAAATCTCTGATATCTGTTTTATTCTTAAATAGATAAATCAAATTGGTTTTATTTAAATACGCTTTAATTTAAAACACTTTTTAAATAAAAAATGTTTGCATTTTGATTAATTAATTTATTTCGTTTATTTATGTAATTTAAGAAGTTTCGCTGAATTCAAATATAAACAAAATCATTTCTGACACCAGCAAAATTCACAAAAACATTAAAAAGATATTAGGCCCAGAAGTTTGTGTTTAGATAGGAATAAATATCGAAAATATATTAACTTTTGGAGAGGAAAAAATCAAAGGTTTGCAATAAATATTATTAGGAAATATGTATTTTAAAATGTACTTAAATTCAAAAGAATGTTACAGTGTCTTTTGTGTGAAAGGAGGAGTTTATGCAGCTGTTATCTATACAAATATATAAAAATATGGCTGACAAGTGTGGCGCTTTTATAGGAAAATTGTAAAATAAAACAGAAACTACTTTGTTATTAACAGGGACGGAGAGTCTGTGTGCTTACAATAATTGAACTATTTAAAAAAAAATAAGGTGTGTTGGGCATTTTTCAGTGTGGAAAACACAGCGAAAAAGTGGTCAAAATATATATATATGAATCAGGTTCTAAGTTTATGTTTTTTTCTTATACATACATACATGATGATTGCAACGTCTTGTCAGACGAGTGCCACTCCCTCAGACACTGAAAGTCATTAGCCGAAAATGACTTTAGTCCCGCCGGCGAAATTCACACGCTCAAGCAGAAATGACACTGAAGACGGTCACTGATATACATACATATATATATACATGCACGCATACATACATATATACACATACATACACATACACACATACATATAACCCACATATATGCATACCTACATACACAATACATAATACACATACATACATACACATACATACATAAACATACACAAGACGGTCATTGGCATACATATATATATAAACGCAAATATACATATATACACATACACACATACATATCTGTAAACATACACCCATATATACATATATACATACACAATGCATAATACACATACATATACATACACACATGCATACATACACATATACATACATATACACACATATACAAATACATACACACATATACATACATATACAGATGCGTACACATACGCACATATATATACGTACACTTACCTACATATACATACACATACATAAATATGCACTCATACACATACATGCATACACATATAGATATGCATACATACACATACACATGCATACATATACATACATACATACACACATGCATATATACACATACACACACATGCATATATACACATGCATACAAGCAATATATATACGTATGTACATACACACAAACATATATACACACATGCATATATACATACATATACACATAGATATACACACATATACATACACATGCACATAAACATACACCTATACATATATATACATAGATACATATAATGATGGCAGATCAATTATTACATGCTTCCTGCATTTCAGACCTACACGCGTCACAATTTTTCCATCACTACAGGACCATTTTTTTATAGACAAATGCCTGAGGGAGTATCTATACAAAGATGACGTTACAGAGTTTTAGCTTTGTACGACAGCTAAATCTCTCTCTCTCTCTCTCTCTCTCTCTCTCTCTCTCTCTCTCTCTCTCTCTCTCTCTCTCTCTCTCTGTTCAAAATGTTGACACCCAGCAACAAACAAGAGCAAGATAGCCAACAACAAGCCAAACTTCAGACCAGCTTAATACGGGTACTGGTCTCCCGCTTTATGTTTTTTTAATCAGAGATTTGCTTCTCTTAGTGGGATTGCCTTCACCACGGCTTACGGGAGCCCTCTCCATCCCACATACACATGGAAATAAACACATACAGATGTACGCCAACCTATGTATGCATGTGCACACACATGCAAACATGTAGACGCACACATATACGCACATACATACCGATGCGTATACATACGTACACACACATATACATGTAAAATACACATGAAGGAACATTCCAAAAGTCATAAATAGTAAGTGATCAGCGACTGAACCGTTTTTGTCCCTTTTCTTCCAGAACTTTTTCTTCTTTTGTTTTTATTTTTTTATTTTTTTTAGTAAAGTTTGTTTTAGACTCACACTATATATATATATATATATATATATATATATATATATATATATATATATAGTCATCAACATGCAGTACTGTTTCGCTGTTTCACAGCTCATCAGTGCGGCTAGACAGGCAACTGCCTCAAACCCGACCGCCCAAATGACAGTCCAGGCTTCTCACCATTGCGCTATACGCCATATATATACAGAGAGAGAGAGAGAGAGAGAGAGAGAGAGAGAGAGAGAGAGAGAGCGAGAGAGAGAGAGAGAGAGAGAAAATTGAAATGTGAATTAAGAATAATTATTGCCACAATTAGACTGAAACAGCCATCAGCTAAAATATATAAATTGTGAGCTGATGGACGCCATTAACCATTGGCATGGCTGTTGGAAGTGGTCGTCAGAAATTTTAAATAAATGTTGCATTCATTAATGTTTAATACAGGATTCTTTCACGAATGAACACACCCACATGAATTCAGTTTTATTTCTGTATATTTTGATAAAATATTAAACGCAAAATAATTTTTATTACAATAATCGTGTACTGGATTGCACCTAGGTAAGTGGTTGTCGGCAAAAAAAAAAAAAAAAAAACTATAAGAAAAAGGAGATGACATGCTTTCCTTTGAAGCAGAAATTTATTTGATGTCCACAATGAGATCTAGAAAAGGACAAAAGAAAAGAACACAACAAATTGAACAGGAGTGTTCAGATGTTTACTAAATCATTTATGTCTATTTGGAGGATTCATTCTCATATATAAAGTAAAATCATATATTCCCCTAATTCATTGATCGAAATAGCTTTCTTAACAAAAGGTAAACAAAATAATATTTTTCGTCACATCATATGCGAAATATTGGTCCATGGTCTTGAAAAGTACATCAATCGAATTCATCGAGTTTTATATTTAATCGTGATCGACATCATATGTTTTACTTATCTTGAATAGATAAAGACAGGATAATACCGTCACATCTACTACATCTGCTACTCATAACACGTGAGGAAAAATTAACAAGATAACGTTTTACATAACTTTTATAAAAACGTATACTGAATCAATTGTATGTAGGTAAGATATTGACAGCGCAAACAAAACGGCTATGCGAAAGTAAGAGGACGTTTTCCTTTGAAACAACACTTCATTTGATGTCTTTAGTGAAATATGGAAAGAAAAGAAAAGATTAAAAAAAAACAAGAACAAACAGGGCAGAGTGTTGAAATGTTCAACTAAATAATTTACGTTGTCTTGGTTGGTTGATTTATTGCCAGAAGACAATAAAATATGCAAGAACTTTAAAGTGGATGGTTATATATATATATTTTTTTTTTTTACACAGTAATCACCACTTATCAAGGCCCGGAGGCCACTCAGGGATAAGGGTTATTGCAAGTACATTACGTTAGTGTGGAGATTTGATGAAGTTTTTAATTAAGGGGGCGGTTCATTAGGAATTTGTTAACATTGGACGTGAAGACGTCCAAGTTGTAGTCGGGAGGGAAGCAGGCAGACGGAACAGAGTTCCACAGGCGTGCAGTTCTAAGAAAGAAGCTTTGTTCATGGAATCCGCATTTTGATTTAGGCACAGATATAGAGTGGGGGAATTTTTTCACAATGGATTCAGCTAGACGGATGTTTTTCGTGAAAGATTGGCAAGGGGGGACCAGAGATTGGAGTTCATATATATATATATATATATATATATATATATATAATTATTTTTTTGCTATAATAATTAAATACCTACAGGCACTAGTGTTTCATCCTTTCGGGCTTCTTCAGTGCAGGGTGTCACGATTAACACCAGCCGAACGACTCGAACCCCGCACCACGAGACATCTCTAGCTCGATTAGCGGAGACCGTATCCATTCGGCTACCATTAACCGCGTGAAATAGCGTTGAATTTAAACATTTTAATTTTAAATGTTCATTTACGTCAGTCAGAGAGTGATCTAATCGTTATACGATGATCTATGCATAAGAGATAAATTGACCGACTTTAATTCAACTGAAAGTGCTCAACGATAAGAAATGAATTTCTTAAAGGGGCTGTCATAATTATTTTTTTGCTATAATAATTAAATACCTACAGACACTAGTGTTTCATCCTTTCGGGATTCTTCAGTGCAGGGTGTCACGATTAACACCAGCCATTCAACAAACAGTAAAAAATATGTTATAACGGTGTTTTTTAATGTAGTATACTCTTCAGACAATTTTATGGAGAAAAAAATATATTCAAACACATCTTTACATGCCACAATGTCACATACCTCTGATGTCGAGGGTTAATTCTCGCTGTTGGTCAGGTCTCTATCTTTTTATTCTCTCTCTCTCTCTCTCTCTCTCTCTCTCTCTCTCTCTCTCTCTCTCTCTCTCTCTCTCTCTCTTATATATATATATATATATATATATATTTCTCACTCTCTCTCTCCCTCTCTCTCTCTCTCTCTCTCTCTCTCTCTCTCTCTCTATATATATATATATATATATATATATATATATATATATATATAGAGAGAGAGAGAGAGAGAGAGAGAGAGAGAGAGAGATAGACAGACAGACATGCAGACAGACAGACAGACAGAGAAATAGGAAAAATTGGTGAAGGAAAATTAAATTGAATGAATTACAATATTTTAAAAATGATATAAGTTACATTGGTAGCACTTTTTAGATCTTATGAAGTACAATTTCCTCAGATTTATTGATATGTTGGATTTAACGATAATTCTTCCATACCTAGAATGGCATTCTCTTAATTGTGGATATTATTGAATGCAACTTTATTTATTATTTGATTTTTCAAATTAAAACGAAGTTTTTCTTTGTACTAAACAATAATCAATTCACATTTAGATTCTTCTTTTGATTTCAAGGATTACTATTTCCTTAATTAATTGATAGACTAGCTAATTAGTTAACTTGATTGATATTTTTATTCTATTGAAAATGCCCTTTAGTTTTTGCATCTTTATTTTTGTTTTATACATATTTTCAAATTTATGCTAACCAGTGATGCACCTTTTACTAATCTTTATCCTTTGATGAAAAGAGTCTGTCTTTGAAAATCCATGGATTAAGGATTTTTCTTTCTGTCTGAATTTTTAGTTGATTAATAAATATTGTAATTTACTTAATTCTAGTTTTCATAACCAATTTTTCCTATTGTTTAATAGTTCTTTCTAGTATATAGAGCTTCTTATTATAGTGGTAGGTTCCAATTTTAAGATCATATTTATATTTATCTTAATATATATATATATATATATATATATGTATATACATATGTATATATATGTATATATGTATATGTATATATGTATATATATATGTATATATATGTATATATATGTATATGTATATATATGTATATATATGCATATATATGTATATATGTATATGTATATATATGTATATATATGCATATATATGTATATATGTATGTATATATATATATGTATATATGTATGTATATATATGTATATATGTATGTATATATATACATACATATATACATATATATACATACATATATATATATATATATATATATATATATATATATATATATATATATATATATAATGTTTGGAGGTACAAAACTTATAAATAGATTTAAATAAAATATGCAGAAATTTCTCGAGAGCTCTTTCGGCTATCATCTGTTCAGGGGAAAATCGATAGCAATTAAGAAGAAAAAACAAACGCTCAAAAGAAAGATTTTAATCTGTATATACGGCATTTGGAAGCGACTAAAAATTGGTACCACGATGAATAAAAAGAAAAAAAAAAAGAAGAACGAGGGAAAATGGGATAAAAATTCCCTAAAAAGAAATAACTTTATTTCTCTTTGGGGAACTTTGATCCAATTTTCCGTCGTTTTTTTATGTCTTTATTTATTTATTTTTATTTCCCCGTTGTGTCAGTTTTTAGTTGCTTTAAACGCCGTATATACAGGTTAAAATCTTTTATTTGATCGTTTTTTTTTTTTATTCTTGGCACATCCGAATTCCCCCTTAGTACTCTTTAATTTCGTCAATAATATTGTTTTCCTTTGCTATCAATTTTCTCCTGACGAGATGATAACCAAAAGAGCTCGCGAGAAATTTCCGCACATTTTATATATATATATATATATATATATATATATATATATATATATATATATATATATATATATATATATATATATATATATATATATATACACTTTCACTTTGTCTTTACATAAGCAGTAATATGTTGCTACGCAGTCATGACCATGTTTCGGTCTTCTAGTATTTAGTTACTAGAGACCTTTTCAGGTAAGAGCGAATTAAGAATTCCGCTTTTTAATATAAGCGTTGTTGCCTGAAGAGGTCTCTAGTAATTAAATACTAGCAACACATTACTGCTTATGTAAAGACAAATTGAAAGTGTAACTTGCTCTACCCTGGTATTGAGTACTCTTGTATTAACCTCGTTATATTTCACTGGTACCTTATCTTTGAAAAATAGCAACCTTAAATTATATATATATATATATATATATATATATATATATATATATATATATATATATATATATATATATATATATATATATTCAATAATATATTAGAACCAGGGTAGGAAAGTCAATTAGATACTAATTTCATTTTATTGTATAGCATTATGCATAAAAAAATATATTATACTCTTATAGACGTTATTGAGCTCTCTGTGTTTATTTCTTCTAAATTATATAACCATATATACAATATGTAGTTACAAACAGATGTCTGCCTGATTGAACTTCTGCGGGGGTGGAGAATTAGAAATAAGCGTTCGATCGAAAAGCAGATGCAAATTAGGTCATTTAGTAAAACATACCAAATGACATCAGATGATAAGTCACTGACGTGTATACTTTTTCTTTTCTTTTTCTTTTTTTATTTCTGTTTTTTTTTTTTAGCTATAAATTTTTAACAAGTATGTAACGTATGCAAAAGGCCTATAACTCATACTGGTAACGTTTTATGAGCGTGACACGTATTGCACATTTCATCACTTCGTCTTTCTAGATCTAACTTCATGTTGTAAAATTCTTTAGGGATATCATTTTGTATATGTTCATTGAAAAGTGAATTAAACCAGACTTGTTTTTGCATCTATTTCTCTTCTTCATAACTGCACGAATGACCATTGGAAGGCAATTGTTTAATTTCTAAAATTGTATACAAATGTGAAGTTAAGGTGGATGATAGTAAAAAAGATATACAAAGGGGGAATTGAATGTAATTTTAAGGACAGATACAGAAACAATATTGCATCATTTATCATTGGACCAGAGAAGGAACTAAATTGGAATGATGATACAAGGATACAAATAAGAATAGGACAAGAATAAATATTAAAAATAAAAAGGAGAAACACGACTGCATTAGGGGATTGGGTTAGGGAACTACGCAAGATTAAAATAGAATTTGAATTAAAATGGTCAGTAGTAGATAAAACTAGAAAATATAAACCTAGTAAATCAAAAAGATACAATCTAGGCTTCCTCGAGTCATATCACATAGTGAATTCTAAAGAAGAAATTTTAAACAAGAAGTTTGATGTCATACAAAGCTGTCTACATAGAAATAAATTCCTATTATAACGCCTAAGACCTGATTAAAATAACATGTATATGAAAAATAAAATAATCAAGGAATATGTTGTGAGTGAAATGTAAGTGTTGTAATAGAATTTTAAATTTAATACGAGGAATTTAGGATGGTGCAATAAATAAAGCAGTAGGTCATTAACTTAACATATCTAAATAAACTAAATATAACCTGAATAAGGAAAATAGAATTAAATTTAGATTTAATCATTTTTGTTGGTAATAAACTAACACCTGAGACATTTCAATAGCACAAAAAAGGAAATGAAATATTAAGTAATTGCAAAATATTCAGATAAACAGACTATTATGGATTAAAATAGACTGAGTTAGAATATGAGTTTGAAATAAACTAAGTGAGAAATTTAACCTAGGTTACTATAAAGAGAATAATGTGAGAACTACACGTTTTAAACTACGCATAGAAGATTAATAAAGACAAAAATCAAAATCGTGAATTAAAAATATAAAGGAATTTCGATAAAATTATGAATCGATAAATGTGGGCAAAATCGAGTTATGTTCCTTACACTGTCTCGATATACTGAGTAATATGGGAATAGTTAAAATTAAGAATCAAAAATATGTTTATATTAAAATAAGGTTGAAAATGATAGATTTAATTTTTAAATTAATTACATAACCAGTATGATGTGAAGATAAGTATTAACTAAAATTATTTAAATAAACCTTTTAATTTATAGTTTTTCTTAAATAATTGCAGGTACAAGGTAAACGAGAAAACAAATATATTGTAATATGTAAATAAAAATTTATACGAAACTCAGGAAAATTGAGAAATGGACATATAAATAGAGACTAAAATCTGAAAGGTGTAGTTTAGGTGTTGGGGAGTAAATCAATAAAGAGTGGGGGGAATTATTGATTATTGATACAATAAATAAATCAGAAAGAAAAAATGATTATAAAAATAAAAAAAACATTAAAAAATTAAATGAATATAAAAATAGAAAATTGCAAAAATATCATCTAAAGTAAGAAATACGAGGGTGGGATACCTATTCAATGCGAAGGGAATCGAAAAAAAATAAAGAAAGAAAGAAAAATAATAAAATGGGGATGAACGAGGTGAGTCCAAATTGGTTGTTCCCTTATTCATAAATATACGACAAATGTGTTTTGGTGCCTGAAGAGTAGCTATTAGTGGAATATTTTAAAATAATATAATGTTTAAATTTGTCCAAATGGTAACGAAATAACTGTAAAACATGAAGAAATATACCATATGATTTTATATTTTTGTCTTAATTTTTGCAAAAATATTGTACATGTGTTCGATTATGAAACCCGATAATCATAAAGCTAAATTGAGTCAATTGATATTGACTTTGATTTTATTGGTATATGAACATTACCGAATTTTTATATCCAACAAATTTTTATTAAAAAAAATATTAATAAGATATCAATCAATGGCTTTACTTCGCGAACGAAGATTCTTTGAAGGTGGTTGTCCACGTCATCTGCAGGCACGTTTGTGGCTGATGAGCCCAATGCGAGACAAGCAGGCTCGGCCACAGCGGCTGCATTCAAAAGTTCCATCAGGTGCGGTTGTTGAGACTTCCCGAATCTTCCTCTTGTAGCGCCTTTTGCGCAGGATCTCTATGCGAGAGAATTCAAAGGAGGTGACGGCCTGGTGGACTGTGCGTCGCCAGGTGACACTGTCTGCAGCAAGAGTAGACCACTGGCGTTCGTCAATGTGGCAGGTTTCAAGCGACTTCTTCAGAGAGTCCTTGTAACGTTTCTTCGGAGCTCCTCTATCATGGGAGCCGGTGGATAGTTCGCTGTAAAGAGTTATCTTGGGCAGTCGGTGATCCTCCATTCTGGAGATGTGCCCCGCCCAGCGCAGTTGTGACTTTAGCAGCATAGCCTCGATGCTGGTGGTCCTTGCCCGCTGGATGGCCTCAACATTGGTGACGTAGTCATACTAGAGTACATTGAGGATGGTGCGGAGACAGCGCTGATGGAAATGCTCGAGGAGTCGTATGTGATGGCAGTAGGTTACCCATGTCTCAGAGCCGTAAAGAAGGGTTGATGAGCCCAATGCGAAAACCGATAATCATAAAGATAAATTGAGTCAATTAATATTGACTTTGATTTTATTGGTATATGAACATTACCGAATTTTTATATCCAACAAATTTTTATTAAAAAAAATATTAATAAGATATATATATATATATATATATATATATATATATATATATATATATATATATATATATAAAACTGAAATGACCTTGCTTGTAATGGGTGTTGTAACCCAACATCCGGTTTATGATTTCCGGCTGCGCATGCGTACATAAACAAATAATCAATGTGACAATAAAACATATTGTTTTACTATGTACATTTTCAGCGTCTCAATTTGGGGTTTTTTTTTTTCGTGTTTAAATTGTCCAAATAAATAATTGTTAATACTTTCTGCATTTTTTTTACATCGTTTATTTCTGTATTACGTTTAAGTTATTTTAGCGCAATTTTCTTACAAATAAATCTACTTTAACCCGTTGACAACCATAAGAGCATTTTACAACGGCGATTTACCGACCGCCCTCATTTTTATTATTATTATTAGGTGATGCTATAGAAAAACAAAGTATCTCGCCATATAGAACCAATCGGTCTTGATTCTGATAAGTTTGGGGGCAAGAAATTTTGCAATTTGGCAACGTGTACATGTGTATGGCTACGAATCCAATCACCAAATATGATATAACAGATGATAATGAAGCACGAATGCAACGAGGTGTGGGAAGGAGAATAAAGAGGGGGATGTATTAAACATAAAACTCTCATAATCTGCAAGTTGTAAGTTCAATTCCTATACAGGGCAGTAAATTTTCAGTTTCTGTTTAATCACATCCAAAAATGAACTGGCCAAAACAATGTTGAGAGGATGTGTATTATCTGGATTATTCATTCTACTATTCTCATCTTGGATGTTATTCCTACGATGTCTCAACTGATGGTATCTCTGACCTTCTTCAAATACATCTTTTTGAACTTGGGAATCTTTACGTCGATCCCGAAAATCTAATCATGACTGACGGAACTAAAAGAATCTACCCTGTTAATTAAATAAAGTGTTCAGTTTTTAATTTCTGTATAGATTCCTACGTTGGACAGAAATATTCACCAATTTGACAAAACATACCTGAAGAAGGGCGGAAGTTACATCAGCTGAAACGGTGTGAAAATAACACCCAGATGAAAACAGTAGTCCGAATAATCTATATAATTTTTTTAGAAGGTAGTCACCGCTTATAAAGGCTCAGAGTCTACTCGAGGATAAAGGTTAATGGGTGAAATTAGGTAGAACTCGATTATTTACAAGGATTGCTCAACAAGAATTTGTTTATATTGGATTTGAAAACGACTATGTTATAGTCAGCTTGGAAGCAGTTCTGTAGTATTGTGTCCCATAGACGGGTAGCTCTAGGAAAGAAGCTTTGCTCATGAAATTTTTGTTTAGCTTTATGTACAAATACAGAGTAAGAGAAATTGTTGGCCGTGGTTGTAGCTAGGTGAATGTTTGTTGTGAGTGTTTTATCGTGTGGACCATAGATTGAAGCTTAGTCGAGCACCTGCTTTGAAAATAACGATAGAGCAGAGATAGATTCGCTATGCCTTTTCTGTGAGAAAGAGGTATCAGGCAGAAGAAGAGGACATCTCCCCCCACCACCACCACCACCGCCAGATTTTGCAGCCGGTTTTGTACCCTGTCAAGGCAGGAAAGGAATCTCTTAATGATACCTTCCCAGATGCGGTAACAGTACTCTATTTTAGGGCGTATTTGGCTCTTATACAGGTAAAGATTGCCAAAATATTCTTGAATGACTATAGATAAAATAGCGACTTATGTTGTGTAGATGGTTATACTAATGCTTGAAGAACTGGGTTAAATGTAAAGTATGTTCTTGGAGACGAAACACAACCTCACCAAAACAGATGACATAGAAAGGAAAGTTTTATATAAGCCGCTAAGAGCATGATGCCAAAAAAAAATTATTGTTATGGAAGAAGGGGGGCGGCAAAGCATTAATAATGTGCCAGATAACAAATATAGTGTTTACTAATTATATCAGCAGACCATATAGATTTCTTGAATAACACAATGATTTAATCATTGTTCGTAAGATTGGGGTGCAGATTGTTTATGCCTTATTTTTTGTTGTTTCAACTCATTTCTTATCTGTTGTAATCAGCACACAGGTATTTGTTCTCCCTATTCTTCATCACTTACTCATCATCTGTCCATATATTATCTATCTCTCTCTCTCTCTCTCTCTCTCTCTCTCTCTCTCTCTCTCTCTCTCTCTCTCTCTCTCTATCTATCTATCTATCTATCTATCTATATATATATATATTTTTATTTTTTTTTATTTTTTTTATTACATTTTCACCCCAAACCAGGCACATTACCACTGTGGTGTAGGGGGCTACTATCAGTGGCAGCAACTACTGGGGCACTATGTTGGGATTTGGGCAGCAAGATGTCGGTTCACGTTACACTTGAACTTGTGCCTGTCAGTACAGTTGGGGAAGCAGGGACCTGGAATGGAATTCCAGAGTCTAGCGGTTCTGGGGAAGAAACTACGAGAGTAGAAAGATCTTCTACATCTAGGGATCTCTACTGTGTGGGGATAGGATTTAGCTGCCTGTTGGGTTTGTCGAGGGTGTCTACGTCGTGGGGGCACAAGTGTCTGCAGTTCGTCAGAGCATTCACCATTAAAATACTTGTAGAACAGGCAGAGGTATGCAACGTTTCGTCGATGGGACAGAGGCTGAAGCTTAGATGCCAGTTCAGGGCCTATCAGATTGGCGACTCTCTTTTGAACCTTGTCTAGGAGCGAGAGATTAGTAGCAGATGCACCAGCCCAAATGTGACAGCAATACTCCATACATGGGCGAATGGTGGCCTTATAGAGGTACAGGATACTTTCAGGTGTCAGTAGTTTTCTAGCACGGTAGAGAGAGCCTATCTTCTTTGCAGCGGCCCTGGCAATGTTTGCAATATAATTGTTCCAACTCATGTTTCCTGTGAACGTTAGGCCAAGCAGTTTGAAAGATGTACTCTCAGACAGGGAGTCACTGGCCATTGCTATTGGTGGCAGAGAAGGTTTCTTGTAATTATTGAAGGAAACCAGTTTAGTCTTGGCAGCATTGAATGTGACCATCCATTTTTGTCCCCATTCCACTGCAGATTGGAGGTCATCCTCTAGTGTTTTTGCCATTTCTTTAGTTATGTGTTCATTTGTTTTCCTGTCATGCCTGTTATAGAGTGTGGTGTCATCAGCATATATACCCATCTCAGAGGCAGTTTTGTCAGGGAGGTCATTAATAAATATTAGGAACAATAGAGGTCCAAGGATCGACCCCTGAGGCACTCCCGCATTTATATCATATTGTTTAGATGTACGACCGTCGAGGACAACCTGGATTTTTCTCTTATCTAAGAAGGATTTAATTATGTTAAGTATTCTACCAGTGATACCGTATGATTTAATTTTCCTGAGGAGGCCTCATGCCATACCCTGTCAAAAGCCTTAGATATATCTAGAGCTACTGCTCTGCCCTCCCCCGCTTTGTCCAGTGAATGGTATATACGTTCAGAGATTACAGTGAGGATGTCTGCTGTGGAACGGGCTTGTCTAAATCTATATTATTTGTCAGTCAGAAGTTTAGCATCTGTAAGGTGACGGACTAGAGCATGGTTAATTATGGTCTCAAATATTTGGGCGAAAAGTTGGAGGAGGCTAATGGGGCGATAATTTAATGGGTCAGTTCTTTCGCCAGAATTCTTGAATACTGGTACCACAGAAGCAGTTTTCCAACAGCCCGGAAAGCATGATTCATTAAGGCATTTGTTGTAGAGTTTGGAGAGAACTGGAGCTACTTCGGCTGAGCATTTTTTTAATAGCACAGCTGGGATGAGATCAGGTCCACATGCTTTTGAAGTGTCAAGGTTTTTTATGATAGCGTGTACCTGAACAGGGGTGATTTTTAGATTGTCTAGTGTGGCGTCTGTCCGCAAAGGAAAGTCAGGCAGGCGGTGGTTGGAAGGGTCCAGTGTGGAGTTTGAGGCAAACCGACTGGCAAGCATATTAGCCTTGTCGCTTGCTGAGCAAAAAACCTCGTGATTGTTGGTTAATGGAGGAATTGTTATGTGCAAATAGTTAATAAACCATGTTAAAAAGCACTTTGAAAAAGAATTAAAAACATATTTAATCTGAAAAGGACTTGGTCTCGGCAGCCGTGTTAAACGCATATCTTATTTTTCTTTTATTAATATTATTGGAATTTTTTCCCCTTTTCCTTGTACATATTTGTGAATTATTCCCCGGATTCCGGCCTTTTGGATTATTTTGGACCATCTTCCAATTACGCGATTTCCTTGGATTTTACTTGTGCGAATGGAAATTTAATTAACTTTCTTGGATTTATATTTTTGGATTTTACCATCATTGGATACTTTACCTTTCACCTGACTAACTTGAATGCCTACTAAACATTATCCTCGAGTGTCTAAGGTCTCTCTGTACAGGGGTTTGTCAGAACAATCTGAGGATACTTTTTCCATAGAAGTAAACCCTGACCAAATATTCAAAATCACATAGTATTCGCAGCCCAAATAAGATCTCCTCACTACGGCTACCCCACAGCTTTTCCGAGGAATGGTGCACCTTCTCCAAGTGATATTACCTCAAGTAATAGCATGAAGCTGGATACTCCACCAGACTAGATAAATTCTTGTCCTGGAATCCAGTAAGACCATGAGACCAACATGAAAGATATACAATGTATAAAAATGGTTAATTGGGGAGAGGAAAATTATGTTCTTAATTTCTTTACTAACTCAGTGTTTGAGAGATAAAGAACTTTAATGGAACATTCGAATATCTATGTATCTCATATAGACTTCAAGTGTTAGCCCCAGGTTGTGGGCCCCTTGACTTCTGAGAGCTTCGACTGAAGTAAAATAAAACAAAAAAGTGAAATCACCTTTTTCTTCACCATATTCCCTCTGCTTCACTTTTTGTTATCAAGTAAATTCTTTGTCTTATTTGCAGTTTCATCAAATACTTTTGTATGCAAAATCCGATCCCGCATTTTGCTAATTCCTACCCTCTGATGAGAAGGAAAGTATTTCTTCGAAACTCCACAGATTAAGGACTATCCACTTATTAAGTTTTTCCTTTTCAGATTAAATATGTTTTTAACTCTTTTTCAAAGTGTTTTTGTACATGTTTTATTAATTATTTGCTCTTATTATAAGCTCTATCTCCTATTTTGTTTTATCGAGCTTTTACATCTGGTTGAGATTACTTTATAAATATGTATTCTTTAATATTTATAATATACTTTAGTTTTGCCATCTTGGATCATTTTAGTAAATTTAATTGTAATTTTTATTCTTATTTTATAATAATTTTTTAATAATTGAATTCATTTAAAACATATTGCTAAAACCAAAACAAACAACATCTCTCTCTCTCTCTCTCTCTCTCTCTCTCTCTCTCTCTCTCTCTCTCTCTCTTATATATATATATATATATATATATATATATATATATATATATATATATATATATATATATATATAGAGAGAGAGAGAGAGAGAGAGAGAGAGAGAGAGAGAGAATTCAATTATTTACGAAAGTGCATTTTTACCTAAATGCGAGTTGGGAATAATTTTCCCTTTAATCAACTTGGTACCCCCACATGGGGAGCGGTAAATATATTATTTTTAAAATATAATTTATAAAATATAATTTTTAATATGTATATATATATATATATATATATATATATATATATATATATATATATATATATATATATATATATATATCTTCTCTACAATTATATAAATACAACTTTGTCTCTGTGTGTCTGAGTTCGTTCCTTATAGACTCCGAAACGGCTGAACATATTTTTTTTTTAATTCACAGAACTTTAGTGTATAAGTCTGGGAGTGATCTTATTTAAGTTTTGTCTCAGAATACCTGTTATAATTACCGATAATCGATAATCGAAACCGTTATTTTAATTCATCTATCTAAGAGAAATGGTTTCCATAATGTTTTATTGTTAAAGTGTTTTTTTATTCAATAAGTCTGAAGAAAAGCTGTTCTTGTGAAAATTTTCAACCGACATAATACTTGAATTTTTCCGAATAGTCTTGAAACAATTGTAACTAACGATGAAATACACTATTTGTTGCTATCAACCCATTCTTTGAAGTCTTGGTTTTTGTTAAAACAGTTTATGAATGCGCAATTATGAAATATGATAATTTTGTAGTTTACAGTATAAGTCATCTCTTTTTGGCTTAAAAGAAAATGTGCGTGTGTGTGTGTGTGTGTGTGTGTGTGTGTGTGTGTGTGTGTGTGTGTACTACTACTACTACTACTACTACTACTACAAAAATTAAATCTCACAAAGGGGAGGCATCAGGATTTTAGAAATGCCTAGGTGGGGCACGGCCCAAAATAGGTTGGGAACCACCGCTTTAGACTAACTACACAGATAACAAATAAATAGAATAAAATAAACAAAATTAAACTAAAGCAACAAGTAGCAATTAATCACTACTTATATATAAAAAATACACTGTGTGTGTGTGAGTTCATTCCCTAGGGACTCCGAAACGGTTGGGTCGAGTTTCATAAAATTTCACACAAATATACTTTATGTATTTAGGTTTTGTATCGCGATGCCTCTGATAAGTATCGAAAATGCTTAAGCGATAATCGAAAAATCTGATTAAAGAAGGAACAGTCCGATTTTAAAAAAAGTTAACACCTTATACAACCTAACATCACAAGTGCATTTGAGAAGTTTTATAACCGGAAAAGCAGAATGTTCTCATGTATAAAATAAATAGTACATTCTTTGATAAGACAGGGACGCGTTCAAAATGAATGTTTTTGTTTAGAACACAATTGTTTAAGCATATATATGACGGTGTTTTTTTTTGGGGGGGGGGATATGTGTGTATATTATTAACCCCAACACCAACACTAAGTTTATGGAAGCAATACGGATGAAAAAGCAGAAAACAATAAAAAATACATGTTCTTCATTAACCCCACTACTAACCCTAAGCTCAGTGTAACAAGAAAAAGAAGAAGAAAAAAAAACATGTCCTTCATTAATACAACCACTAACCCTAAGTCAGAGGTGGCAATAAAAAAGAGAAACAAAAAAATCAATGTTATGAAATTTAATTGAAAAAGAAAATAAAATGAATCCAAATAGAATCATATTTTAATGTAGAGGATGCAAGAACTATTTGAGAAGATATTGTTTTAAGTTCATAACACACCCAAATCATTATTTTTATATCAGATAACTCACTGAAAGAAGGATGTTAATTCAAGAAATAAAAAGGCATACAGTAATAGTTGAGTCACCCACAAAACATAGTGATTTTTTTTTAATGTTAGATATGGTTCGATTGTAATTAGACGAATATTATTGTAATGTTATCCTAAGGTGGCTATGCTTATTTTCTTCTGATGGACTCAGGGTGATAAACACCAAATATGCGTCTACTGTGATGGTTCTAGGAGTTGTGATATTTATATTGTAGCTTGCTTTAGTCTTGACCATAAGGATGTCTGCGCATGAATTTTTGTGGCAAGAGTTGCACAATCTCGAACCACACTTCTCCTGAGTTGGCATTGTTAAATACCAGTGGCAAGTGGAGGTTCAGGATGACTAGAAATAATGCCGAGATAAGTGGAGAGCACTTGCAGCACCTAGAATATCCCAAATGGTCACCCATCTGCCAGGCTCAATGTTACCTAACTTTGGTGATCTGACGAGAACCAGTGTGTTAACATGATTATGTTGTATATATATTTATATATAGGGTGAGGGTTAGGGTTTAGGGTTAGGGTTAGGGTTCGTGGGTTTTCTATCCCCCTGGACCCTTCATGCCCATTGTATGTGGTATCAACCGAGGTTAGTGCCAATATTTCTTCCTTTTCTTCTTCTTATCATTATTATTATCATCATTATCATCATTATTATCATTATTATTATTATTTTTATTATGATTATTTTTATTATGATTATTATTATTATCATTATTATTATTATTATCATTATTATTATCATTATCATTATTATTATTATTATTATTATTATTATTATTATTATTATTATTATTATTCTCTTGGAGTTTAACGTAATTGTTATTATCAGTGATTTCTCATCAAATAAATAACAGTGGCTTTCCCTGGAATCTGAGTGATAGCAAATATTTCCGGATTACTAGTATTCTCTGTTGCATTTCAGTATATTTTCTAACAGGGTCTTAGGGTCAATACTGCTGGATATCTTGATGTTGTTAAAATGGATAACATATGGAAGGCTATATGTCTTCCAACTAGACTACGCACCTTCTCACCAAGCCATTGTTACCCAAGATTGGTTATCAGAAAATTTTTATAATCATGTGACTCCCAACATGTACTCCCACCCCTCCAATTCTTCAGATTTAAATCATATGAACTACTAGGCTGTTTCTTTGAGTAATCTTACTCTTCATCATTAGCCAACTCAAAGAAACAGTGCATATGTTGGATAGCCACATTAAAGAGCTGTGACACAGCGAAGTAGTCTGTCTGTGGAAGACCATGAATGCTCCCTTTCTTATTTGAGCATATTGGTGAGTGAAATAACAGACTATCATTAGCATATAATGTGATGCTCTTTGTGTAAACAAATGAAGCTTAGTCATTTAGACAATGTAATTTCACCTACCTACTTAGCAGCAGCTAAAATAGTGTAGCGGTTAAAAACGCTTAGATGGTCAATTTTCGATCCTAGTTTGAGGTAGTTACTAGTCTAGCCACACTGAAAAACTGTGATACAGCGAAACAGTCTGTTTGCGGATGTCTCTCTCTCTCTCTCTCTCTCTCTCTCTCTCTCTATATATATATATATATATATATATATATATATATATATATATATATATATATATATATGTACATGTGTGTATGTGTGTGTGTGTGTGTGTAAGGGAGAAAGTTTGTGTATGTACGATATTCTTACATGCATATGTAACTGTTTTCATAAACATGTATGTGCAAATGAAAAGCAAAAAAAAAAAAAAAAAGAATGTCTAAGGAATGTAAATTACCTTCCTCTGTCAGAACCATCACCGAGTTTCTATTAAAAGAATCCTTGCAGAAAAGGAACATTTCGGTTCGGGTTGTATGATTAGCCCACCATGCTGTTCAAATCGCATCTTAGTAGAAGACATCTCTGATACCTGCATTACTAATATTACTAAAATCCTCCATCTTGTCAGCAATCCTTCCAAAAAAAAAAAAAGGGCAAACATCTATCATATAATATTATCTTGTCAGATTTTCAAAGTTATTCCCAAATAACCTTTTGTTTTATATATATATATATATATATATATATATATATATATATATATATATATATATATATATATATATATATATATATATATATATACTAATAGTTCACCACTTAACTAATGATTCACCACTAACTAATGGTTCACCACTTAACAAGGCCAAAAGCAACTTAAAGTTAGGTGATGAATTGATGGGATGAATATATTGAAGTTTCACAGACATTTTTAAAAATATTTCATGAACTGTTGAATTAAGTATTCACACGTATTTCAATACACATATAAATTAACAGATATTATACATAAAAAATACTTTTATCTGCTTTTTAATGTATCCTGCAAGAGATTACAAAAGTAACACACACCTAAAAAAAAACCTGTTTAGCTTTTTATTATTTACCATCCAAATGAGTTACACGTTTTTTTTTTCCTTAATAAAGGACGGAATTTTCTTTATTTGAATCGATAAATATGTTTTTGAGTAGTTTTCATTTCTGCTCTCTCTCTCTCTCTCTCTCTCTCTTTCTCTCTCTCTCTCTCGCTGCTTTCCCATCGACGATACAGAAGATCGTGACGTTTGTTTTTGTTTGTTATTGTTGATGGATTTATAAACTAATCCCATTATTCAACGAACCTGTTATAGAAGGTTGCAGAGCATAAAAGTTATCTTTGAATTAAAATATTTTCATCAGATATTCAAGGAACTATTTCTGCTGTAAAATTATGAGATAAATTTTCTTGTTTTGAGGTAAGTTCAAACTAGCACCAAAAGTCAGATCGATCGAAAAAAAAAAAACTTCACACATTTTCTTTATAAGTTATAAAGTTTTATCAATCGCATCTTAGTGGTGATGGTGAAGTAAGAGGGTCTTTTTTTTCCCCCCTTTTTTTTTTTTTTTTTAGCAATTAATGACTTTCTCCTGCATTATGACATTTTAAAATGACTTGGTTACTTTAAGCAACATTACTGTTGTTTTGATTTAATTCGTCTTTTTTTCTTTGCAATTTTCGTGTAGAGGGACCGCAAGTTGCATTCTGCGAGCGATGTTGCTAAGCATGGCACTGGAAACATTAGAGATATAATTTACGAGTGCCGATCCCATAGCCTGGTGCTGAATTTGCCGATTATCAAGTAGATTGCTGTAGATTCGACTTACGTCGAATATTAAGTAGATTGTTATAGATTCGACATACGACTACCCCATCAACTGAAAATCTCACTAACCCTTCGGTGAGTGATATTTTCAGTTAAATGATGGGGCAGTCGTATGAAAGGATTAAGGACTATGGTTAATTCACAGGACAGGACAACTCAGCAGATATTTGTTTAGATTGAACTTGAAAAACGACACTGTTGTATAATTACGAAAATTCACCGAGTAGAACAACTGCGATTGTGTTTTTAGCAACAAAAAAAAGAAAGTCTATTGTTATAGACAACAAATGTTTGAAGCCATTAAAGTAGCGAAATGGGAGATAAGTATGTCGCTTGTATTCTCAATCTTCAAGGTGTTCACATCCGGGGAAAATACAATTTACCCCAATTTTCTGTAAAAATTCCTTTTAACTATGAATAATTTTCTACTCAATGAATTTTCATAATTTTTTGGATATATTACTATTTTCGACATGATAAGTAAGTATTGTTGTTTTTGCTTAAAAGCACATATTTAAAAAAAATCGTTCTGTCGACTCTATCTTAACAAGCACCTAATATTATTGAGGTTTTCATTTCTGTTATGCATCACTGCAGCTAGCAGGTGAAAGAGGAAGAAAGAAACTTTGATTGCCACATCATCATTATGATTATGAACAAACGGCCAGCTGATTCTGTTGATGAAGTGGGCTACAGACAAACCGTGGGGATCGAAAAACACAAATGAGAAAACTGAATAATGCTATATATTTATTCATTTATTTAATGCGGACCATTATCCCCATCTCTTAGTTGTCGTTTCACCACGTTTCGGCCAACTATTCCTCTGGCCTTCGTCAGGTGGTAACCGCGACGCGATAGGAACTCTGAATCTCCTGACTCCATCCTCAGCAATTACTGCTTTCCATAGTTGTTGTCTCACCACGTTTTGGCCAAGTAAGCCTCTGGCCGGCTTTTGGGTAGGATTGAAACCGCTATCTTCAGACAATTCTCACCTGGAACTGTAGAGACTCAACGTCTCTATCCACTACCTATCTACGGTTTTAGGTGAGCATTGTCTGAAGATAGCAGTTTCAATCCTACCTAAAGTCTGCTTACTTGGTAAAGAGGCTTACTTGGCCAAAACGTGGTGAGACGACAGCAACTATGGAAGGCAGTAATTGCTGAGGATACAGTTAGGAGATTCAGAGTCAGTTAAAGTACAGAATAGACACAAAACACCCTCATCTCCTCATGTTAAGAATGGCTTTTTAAATAATAACGTTATTATTTCAGCACGAATCACTCTCTGCATGAGTACCTAATATTTTTTTTTCAGCCATTCTTACCATAGAGAGGGCATGGTATTTTGTAACTATTCTGTGCTTTCAACTAACAATTTATTATTATAAAAAGATATCGTGAAATTATAAAAAAATATAAAAAGATATTGTGAAAGTTGAATTTAACTTGAAAACAAAAACAACGTGAACGGCGCGTTCAACATTGTAGCCAGAGCTTTTTTTGGCAATAAAGTCACGTTAGTTGATTAATGGGTGCTAATGCACTTACTGATCCGCGCTATTTTTTAAATCGTATTTCCAAGTTTAATTAAAGTTTTATGTTTTTTTGGTATTTTTTAGATTAGGTCCACCTCCACAATTTTCTTTTAAATAACGACTTTTATATGTCTACGACTATGCTGAATACGAAAATCGCATTGAAATTTTGCAGAAATAAGTAGTTATCGAGATATAATTGGTTGCTTTATGCATTGCAGTCTTTGGCGGCCATCTTTTTTACACGTGTAGATTTGTTTATGACGCGTGCGCGCGTAAAAGATGGCCGCCAGAGATTACAATGCATTATACAACTTTTTATATCTCGATAACTACCTATTTCTGCAAAATTTCAATGCGATTTCCGTATTCAGCATAGTCGAACACCTATAAAAGTCGTCATTTAAAAGAAAATTGTGGAGGTGGACCTAATCTAAAAATTTACCGTTTTTTTATTCAATTGCAAGGTTAAAGTACAGAATAGGTACAAAGCACCCTCCCCTCTCCATGTTAAGAATGGGTTTTTAAATAATAACGTTATTATTTCGGCACGGATCAATAAGTGCATGAGTACCCAATTTCTTTAATAAAGAAAAAGCATTCATATTTTCTTATATAAAACAACTTCTGTAAAAAAAAAAGAAAAAGTGTACTTTCAATTTTGTTAAAAAAGGTTTTCTTGAAAAAAAACCCAAAAAACTATGGTAAAAAAAAGCAAAAAACAAAACATTAATCAGTACTCATGCAGAAAGTGGACCGTGTTGAAATAATAACGTTATTATTTAAAAAGCCATTCTTAACATGGGGAAGGGAGAGTGTTTTGTACCTAATCTGTACTTTAACCTTATAATTGAATAAAAAAAACATGATAAAACTCTAATTAAACGTGGAAATACGATTTAAAAAATAGTGCGGATCACTCTCTGCATTAGCACCAAATATTATTTAAGCATGTTACCAATCCGTAAATTTTTTTGGAAAAAAACCTGTACTTTCACCTTACAATTTATAGTTTTAATAATAAAAAAGTTCATATTTTCTTATATTGAAACAACTGTTTGAAAAAACAAAAACAAAAAAAGCAAAAACAAAAAAACACAAACAAAAAAACAACTTTGACTTCGACTTTTATGCTTCAACTCAAAACGCAAGCGAGCAACTTTTTGCTTTTGCCTGATATAATAAAGAAAATATTTTTAAATTAAAAAATTTGGAAGATAAACAAATGAATTATGTTTTTTTTTTACTTATCGAGTAAACAGAAAATGAAATCTTTTAATCCGTCTCGTCAAATCGTGGTGTATGAAATGAATTGAAAAGGAAGTTCAGTTCTACCAACAAAACAGGTCCGCCATATCGGCTTCCGAAAATTTTTTAATTTTATTTAATATTTTTATAATTGGCGATATTAATTTATTTTAATAACAGAAACATCCCTCGACTCTAAAGATGGATTGTCTGAAAATTTCAAATAAATTGGTAATGTAGAAATATGGTTTTATCGATTTTGAACGAACCAAGAATTACATTTTTATGTATATAGATATATATATATATATATATGCGTGTATGGGCGTGGCTAGAAGCTAAGGAATAAGAGTAGAGAGTTGTATGTTTTGATTTCGATTCAAGCTGATGGCACCCAAATCATATATATATATAAATATATTAGACATTAAGAGGAGATTATAGATATATATAAATACCCGTTCACATTCGCTTTCTCATGATAAAGCTAGAACCCAAACTTAGATAGAATCGAGCAATTGCATCGACAACGGACAACGCCAGACCCAAACTGGGTTTCGATGTACTGCATCTCATCAGTGACGTGCTCCGACATAGGCGTGAACCCAGGTCGTTGCACGCATGAAGTGTGCAATACTGACGACCTAACCGTATGGGCCATGGCGCAATCCATTGGCTATACCTCGATTTAAATTAAAAATTAAATTAAAAAATTGAGGCATAGCCAATAGATTGCATGATGGCCCATGCGGTTAGGTCATCAGTATTGCACACTTCATGTGTGCGACGACCAGGGGGCGCACCTATGTTGGAGCACATCACTGATGAGATGCAGTACATCGAAACCCACTTTGCGTCTGGTGTTGTCCGTTGTCGATGCAATTGCTCGATTCCATCTAATTCTGAGTTCTAGCTTTATCATGAAAAAGTCTATGTGAACGGTATTTTTATTTATATATATATATATATATATATATATATATATATATATATAAGTGAAATTGTCTGTGTGTGTACATTTCCCTACCAAACTACTCTATCAATTTTCGGTTTACAGACTCGAGATTTGACATCCGGGGTATTGAGATTTGGGAAAATCTTTTCAATTTCAATTTTACATATAGTGTATTCAGACATGCAGCCAGCTTTTTAATCAGGTTTTGGGCGAAAATTTGGCTGGCAAGAGGTCAAAATTGAAAGAGTTGATCTTTGTAGACTCTACCAAACTCCTCCGCCAATTTTGAGTCTAAACACTTGAAATTTTAGATGTAGGTTACCTGGACATGAGTCAAACTTTTTAATATATATATACATATGCATAAGAACAGTACGTAGGGCTCAAGCAAAGCCGGGCTGAACTGCTAGTGTATACACATATATATATATATATATATATATATATATATATATATATATATATATATATATATAGTTTTGATCTCACTACTATGTATTAGGTGCATTATAATAATTGATAGAGAATTGTCTCTATAATAATAAATACGTAATCTGCATGAATTACAATGTCATATTTAAGCGTATCTTATGACAAGGCAACGCTGAGTGGCTTGCTAGTTTAGATATATATTTCAAAGCAAATAAAACCTAAGAAAAAAAAAGAACAAGTCACAAGCAAAAATAAAAAAAAAGATGTCTTATACTTAATACTTAGCCAAATGTGTAACATCCTCAAGTATTTTGCAACTTTCAATGGTTAATTGATAGCCGTGTTATCTGATTCCTTATTTTCCTTTTTATCTACTTTTATTTTTAGTTCATTCAGTTTACAGTTCGAAGGAGAATCAACACTCTTCTCTTTCACTCCAAAAAGAAAGCAGTTTTTGCTTTACAGAAAGATAAGAATCATTTTTTGTTTGTTTTTCGTGGTGTCTGCATAACACGTTTTTACTTTCCTTTTCCTCTTGGAATGTTGTTGACAATTCTTTCCGTGAGATTGGCCATCATCTTCAAAACCTTCCATAAATATCCAAACATAAAGTAACATGAGGAGTATGCATTCACTTACTTGCTATTCTCAAATTATATTAACTCAATGATTTTTTTGTTTCTTTTTTTTTTGTTTTTGTTTTGGTTTTTGGTTTTTCAATATTATATACTAGCCCTACCCGCCCGGCCACGCGTTGCCGTGGCTGAGTCTGGTTGACGCAAATATTAAATTGAGTAGTATCACACAGACACACGCACATACACACCGTGTGCACACATACACACACACGCACACACGAAAGCACACACGCACACACACAAACAAACATGCACACACGCGCGCACACACGCGCGCACACACGCGCGCACACACACATGCGCGCACACACACACGCGCACACACACGTACGCACGCACGTACACACACACACACACACACACTTTGCAAATAGTCAGGAATAGACAGTTTAAAAGATTCAAAATCACACATAAGGGCACTTTGAAGTATGTAAACTGTCAATTTCTGGTTATGATTAAATGTTAGAGTCAAGCAATATAGCTCACTGTGTAAGGTTTCGGTAAAATCCCGGGTCTCAGCTATATTATTCGCTTAATCCTTTTTTTTATTTAGCGTATATAGAAAGAATTTTAACCAATCGTATTTTAAAAAAAGTAAGATTTATCTAGCTTAAAAAAAAGAAAAAAGAAGAAATGATAGTTTATAAGCATGTGCCGATGTGGGAAAAACAGTACTTAATAACAAAATGTACGATTTATGTAAACACCAAAGATTTAGCACGGTATCGTAACTGTATGAGAACAATTAGCAGCTGCAGTATATTTAATGTAAAAATAAAAAAAAATCTTAGCTTATAAACATGTCTCGATGTGTCACAGTTGGTTAATATGTTTGTATTTGGTTTATTTTATTTAAAACGATTGCCTCTTATAGAGAGTGAAGCCGTATTTGAAAAGTTGTGGAGCGTTTGTTTTTGTTATAGATTCTGCAATAACGAATTGTAAGTTCTCAGCCAATGAGATTTAGCGGAATGTGGGAAGGGAGAACTTATTAGTTTTGAATTGAGAAATGGAAAGATTATGTTATGTCTATGAGTATATGATCCAGTTAATAAGGGTGAACCCCCATATCTGTCGAAAGTGCAGAAATCCTCCCGATGATGAGTGGGCGCAGTAGGAGAACTTGTTATTTAAAGTGAAAAATAGGAACTACTTCCTCTTAAAGATGCTTGCTGTTGTGATGATGTTGCTCCTAGGGTGGAATGTGGGATTTTATTATAACGACTAAATGTTTCTAAAGTGGCGTTCTAAAATTACATAAGATAGTGGCTAATAGTCTACACATAATAAATTTGTGTGTGGCATCTGATGTTGCAAATCTACGGTACTTTGGTCCAGAGGAGAATTTCTGCAATCAAAAAATTATATATATATATATATATATATATATATATATATATAAGAAAACTCTTTCAGTGAAGACTTATCGGACAAATAAATTATCATGATGATTTGAAACCGATGGTACCGATATTGTTCTGGTCTTCTCTAACACATACATGCGTGCGCGCGCACACACACACACACACACACACACACACACATTTCCAGGATTATCACCCTTCAATGTAACATTTCAACAAACTCTGATAACTCCATATGTTTCAGTGTTTTTGTTCGTCTAATGAAATTGAAAAGAGTGAATTTTTACTGTAAAAAATTCCCGAGAATTACGTAACATATTTTGTATTATTTGGATAATACAGATTACTCTTCTCACCTTGGATTCACGCGATATTTCGCCAGATATAACATCTAACCTTCTTCAGATACATATGTGACGCAACAGATAAAGCGCTAAGTATTATCAATTTTAAATGAAAGTTAAAGATTCAATCCTAAATACAGACGATACTTTGAATACAATTAAAAATTACTTAAGACTTATGCTTAGCCATGGCTGACAGAAGTAGAGTGATATATCACTGTGCATTAAATAAAGGGTTTATCACGAAATTCCGCTCCTCCTGTTTTGTATGGATTCTAATGATTTGCTTGGAGCTTGTAGAGGAAAACCAATACACATTGGATGACAATGACAACCGATACACATATTAATTAAAATTCCTTTATATTAGCTTTGCTTAAAAACCACATAAAATCGTGGAGTCTCAACGAAGAAAAGAACAGAATCAGTATTTGTTCATTAAAATCAAAATGATAGATTTGGAGTTTCTTATCAGCAGGAGCAACTTTCGCGCACATGCATAGTTCGTCTGCATAACAGGTTGCTGATTGAACACAATTGTCATGGAAACATCTGGCAAGGATTTTTGAGGACGCTTTAGGTCAACTGAGTATGCAGTGTTCAAATGTGAGTTTTTAGACGGTGTATGTTTGAACCGTGTGCTAGTGAGTTCGTGAATTTTTCTTGTGTCGTCTGCCAAGAATCTATGACCTAGGCATAAAGGTTAAATTTGGGTTCGTCGACAAAGAGTTTAGTAGTTGTTGTTTACATAGTTTGAAAATTCGGAATTGAGAAATTGAAAAAAATTCAAGATAGTTGTCTATTTTATGCGTACCAGAACCTTTTTTTTTTGTTATTTAATTTCATAACACGATACCTTTAATAAATGATTCACTGTATACGATTAATCGAGTACAAATTGCTATTTTGCACAGTTTACATCAATATTAATGCACAGTTAATTGCAATAGATCTGATAGGATTTTACTAAACTCTGTATAGTTAATTCCATATATATATATATATATATATATATATATATATATATATATATATATATATATATATATATATATATATATAATGAAGTAAGAATTAAGTTTAAAAGCAAAAAGAAAAAGTAAATCTTAATATTTCTTTTTAAGTATCCTGTTAAACAATAAATTCTTGTCAATTGTGATGTACAGATTTATCTTCTTTTATATATATATGTGTGTGTGTGTGTACATATATATATATATATATATATATATATATATATATATATATATATATATATAACTACTTAATTTACTCACATAAAATTAATATACAGAAGTATAGATTTATGCGTAAACTTTAAGTATTTACTTCAAAAGTGCTCAATACGTAGGTAGAGCTAGTTAGTAAGTTATAAAATGTATATGGCGATTAAGCTACACTGAATATTCCGCGTTTCATCCACTCTAGGATTCTTCAGGCTTATGCGCATAAGTGTAGCTTAATCACCATATACATTTTATAACTTACTGTATATATATATATATATATATATATATATATATATATATATATATATATATATATATATATATATATATATATATATATCGAATATTTTATATACAGTTACCCACAGACAGACTGTTTTATTATTCCCCAACTCTTTGGTGTGGTTAGACTAGGCCACATCCGAAGCCAGAAGTCGAATCTACAACAATCTACTTGATAGCCGGCAAATTCAGCCCCAGGCTATGGGATCGGCATTCGTAAATTATATCTCTAATGTCTCCAGTGCCATGTTTAGCAACATCGCCCGCAGAATGCAACTTGCGGTCCCTCTACACGAAAATTGCAAAGAAAAAAAGGCGAATTAAATCAAAACAACAGTAATATGATGTTGCGAAAAGTAATCGAGTCATTTTAAAATGTCACGATGTAGTTAATTGCTAAAAGAAAAAAAAAACACCTACATCACCACTAAGATGCGATAAATACAACTTTATAACTTATAAAACAAATGCGTGAAGTTTTTTTGATCGACGCAACTGTGCTAGTCTGAACTTACCTCAAAACAAGAAAACTTATATTTTTACAGCGGAAATAGTTCCCTGATTTTCTGATTAAAATATTTTAATTCAAAGATAATTTTTATGAACCGCAACATTCTGTAACAGGTTTGTTGAATAATTTCACAACACCATCAACAATAACAAAAAAAAACAAATGTCACTATTTTATGTATCAGCGATGAGAAAACAGAAATGAAAACAGAAATGAAAACTACTCAAAAACATATTTGTCGATTCAAATAAAGATAATTTCGTCCTTTATTAAGAAAAAAACGTGTAACTCATTTGGATGGTAAATAATGAAAAGCTACACAGGTCTTTTAGGTGTGTGTTACTTTTGTAGTCTCTTGTATAGTACACAAAAAACAGATAAAAGTATTTTTATGTATATTATGTGTTAATTTTTATGTGTATCGTGTACTGAAATACTTAATTCAACAGTTCATGAAATATTTGTTATAAAATCGGTGAAAATATTTACAAGAATGTGCTTGTATAAAAAATGCCCTTTTGATGAACATTCCTTCAAAATGATATTAAAACAAGTTTTCTATCACATAAAAACTTTGTGCATTCTAAAGCAGCAAATGCAGTCGGAAGAAAGCTTTAGTCAAATGAAAATGGAATTGACTGTCAACTTAATCATTAAAAGATCACTTTTCTGGGGGGGGGGTCCCGCCTGTGATAAATTGCTGTACGAAATGTGTCCATTTCTCAGCTTATTTTATGTTCAATGCTTATAACAGATAAGCCAGCTTTGCTTTCCTGCGACATGGAGTTCCGAAGAAAGTTTTTAATTAGTTTCAATTTAGAGAAACTGCGCTTACAAAATGCCAATGTGGTTACAATTCTGAGTGCGAAAGCTATGTTTGAATATAAATCGACTAGTGTGTCATTATATAATTTACACATTCAATAGCGGCAAATGTAATACACTTCTTGGCAAATGTGTAGTTTAGCGGCGTAAATTATTTGACAAACAAAAAAATGATAAAAACCCTTTATTTTTTATATAAAACACATTATTAGACCCTAAGGCTGAAATAAAACCCGAAAATATTTCATTTTTTATTATTTTTTCAATATTTTTTATTCGACTAAATGTATGACAATCGAGGCCGCCATATTGTTTTTAACATTTGGCCTTTCTAAGGTTTGACAGATTGGCCTTTTTAAGGCCAAATTTGGCCTTTTACGCTCTTTCATGAACTATGTTTTTGGCCGCCATATTTTTTTTGTAATAAAAGAGCGTAAAAAGGCCAAATTTGGCCTTATAAAAGCCAATCTGTCAAACCTTAGAAAGATCGAATTTTAAAAACAATATGGTGGCCTCGATTATCATGCATTTAGTCTAATAAAAAATGTTGAAAAATGATAAAAATGAATTTTTTCTGGTTTTAATGTAACCTTTGGGTCTAATAATGTGTTTTATATAAAATAAATAGTTTTATAAATGTTTATTTGTCAAATAATTTACTATATATTTACCCACTTCTTATTGTCCATGTTAAAAACGAAATTGATAATCTCTCTTTCAAGTTTCAAGTTTAACGCAGTCAATATCGCCCTTTCCAATGCAGTTTATCAAAGCAGCGTAGAATGACGGCAACATGTCCGAGGTTTGCATTTTTCAAGTTACTTACGCCACACAAAAACCCATCCTTTCAATGTGCGACCTTAAGGGCATATGTCACATAGCCCACTACATAATTCAGGTCATTAACTTTCCAAAGTTGTTAAATTCTGATCAGTAGTTGCCGAGATTTCAGACTTAAAAAATTGCCCCCAAAAGTGGAGTATACATAATGTGGATATATATATATATATATATATATATATATATATATATATATATATATATATATATATATATATATATAATATAAAGCTGAATATATGTGTGTGTGTGTGTGTGTGTGTGTGTGTGTGTGTGTGTGTGTGTGTGTGTGTGTGTGGTCACGAATAGGCTCCTATATGATGGACTATTTTAAAAAACTGATTACATATAATGATAGATGTATCGAGACACAGGAATGGGTATGTTTGATCTGCAGAACGGTGATTCATTAAAATTGTGGGGTCTGTGTACGCGCCTGGTCCACAAAGTATGGAAATAAAAAAAATTAAAAATTAAAAAAAAACGTTTACAAGTGTTTTTGATATAGATGTAGATAAGAATACTTTGATAAATATGTTTAAACTTAAATAGGGATGGTAAAATAAAATTGTGGGGTCTGCATTCGTGCCTGGCCTCCATAGAATGGAAATAGGCACAAACTTTAATAAAAAAACTTTCATATCTATCTGCGTAAGTATACTTTGATAATTATGTTTCAGTTTGAAGAAATATGGTATATTAAAATTATGGGGTGTTCGTTCGCACCTGACCTCCATAGAATGGGAATATGTCACAATGTTTAACAAGGTTTTTTAATATAGATCCACAGAATATTGTGAAAAGTGTTTCAGTGTGAACAGGTATGGTATAATAAATTATGGGGTTTATCTATTTTATTTTTACTT
>NC_136491.1:71563324-71573324 GCF_053919585.1 Euprymna scolopes | reverse complement strand
ACGCATTTTCGTGTAAAGTGGGAAAATATTTTCCAAAGGGGAATACGTGAGCTACTTAAGAGTACGAAAATTTAGCTTTATAAAAGGTGTTAAAACAGTTTTGATATATAGTATTCACGCTAATTCCTAGAAGTGAAAATTGCATGTTGGGATTTAATTTATAATATGTAAATGCGTGCATGGTGAGTTACTACATAGTATGGAAATTCTCACCATACGAGGGCGTGCAATAAGTAATACCCCTGACCCACTTCCAGTTGTCTAATCTAGCTGAAATTTTGCATGTGCAATGATTTATATCTCTACGGGTTATGTGGCAAATTACAGCTCTGCACAATTGTGGTTTCTGTTTTATAGGTGTTTGAACTGAGTCAGGTGTGAAATGGAGCCTGTTGAATGTCGAGCAGTGATCCGGTTTTTGTATTTGAAAGGATGCACACCACAGGAGACTTTTGATGAAATGAAAGAAAATTATGGTGATAATGCCCCATCATATGACCTTGTAAAACGCTGGCATCGTGAATTCAAACATGGCCGGAAGTCTGTGGAAACAGCTCCCGGACCTGGTCGCCACCCTTCTGCCATTGATGAGGAATCTGTCCGTCAAGTTGACGCTGCCATTTTGGAAGATTACTATTCGCCAAATAGCCCAAGATATGAAGATTAGTACAGGGTCTGTGGAAACTATCATTCATGACCATTTGCATATGCATAAGGTGTCTGCCAGATGGATTACCAGGTTGCTCACACCATTCCAGAAGCGAGAACACGTTGAGTGCTTGAGGATGAATTTGGAGATGTGCCAAGAAGATGAGTCAAAGTTTTTCAAAAGACTGATTACACAGGATGAAATCTGGGTCCATCACTATGATCTAGAGACCAAAGCCCAGTCAATGCAGTGGAAGCACTTGGACTCACCACCTCCAAAAAAGGCAAAGGTACAGCCCTCCGCTGGCAAGGTCATGCTCAAGTCTTCTGGGACCAGGACAGAGTAGTGATGAGAGATTTCCTGGCAAAGAATACCACAATTACAGGATCCTATTATGCTTCACTTTTGAGGAAATTAAGGGAAGCTATCAAAATCAAGAGGCGGGGCAAGATCAGCAAATGTACCCTCCTCCTGCAGGACAACGCTCCAGTCCACATCTCGCATGTAGCCAGATCAGAAGCACAGGCGTGTGGTAATGAAATCCTTCCCCATCCTCTCTACTCTCCTGACCTTGCACCCTCTGACTTTTACCTCTTCCCAGCCATGAAGTTGTTTTTGAAAGGAAAGCGTTTCCCAGATGATGCAGCCTTGATTTCTGAAGTCACGTCATGGTTGGAGGACCAACGTGGGGTATTCTACAAAAACGGTCTCCAGAGCTGCATCAAACGATGGGAGAAATGCATAACTCTGGGTGCTTCCTATGTAGAGAAAGACTAATAACTGTGCCAAGTTTCGTTGCTCTACTTCTATGGGAAGTGGGTCAGGCGCATTACTTATTGCACACCCCTCGTATTTAAAAGAAATATACCAATATGACCTATAATTTAGTTTTTTGGTTAAATAGTAATAAGTAGTGTATGTTATATTTTTACAAATGGTAAATGTTTAAGGATAATTCATGTTATTTTAAGTTAACTGTATTTACATTTTTTTCTTGTGTTTGCATCTAGAAACTAACTCGTTCTTGGCATTTATTATGGGCTTCAGAGATACAAAGATTACAAAATTTGGCTCCTGGAGTGTATGATCTAGCTTTTTTCAGTATACTCCATTTAATTGAATAGAGAATTTTCTTGTCCTCTAGGCTATTGATTAATGTAGTTAAAGATGTACTATTATTGTTTTGTGTCTTTTCATTTTTGAAATTCTTACTTTTATTAAGTTTGAGGTTGCACCTATATAAGTGAATGTTTTTCGTGTATTTTCATTGTTTAGTGGCTTATACAACTCAGGGGTGGTATTTATTATGTTGGGAAGCTGAGTTGAATGAAGTTCTGAAGATGTGCGAGACGAATGCTGGCTAATGTTCTATGGGTTAATATTGGGAATAATATTATTAGAGTTGCTATTTTGGTGGTGGTGGTGGTGGTGGTGGTGGTTGTTATTGTTGTTGTTTGATCCTTGACTACAAATATCTGTGCCCAGAATATTTTGATTAGACTCATTATTTGCTCTCTAGATTTCGTTGCTCCTATGTATCGGAAATTGCATAACTGTGCAAGTGTATACTTCGTCTTTGTGTATGCAATCGTTATTTAGAGAGCATTAATCTTTATTTTGGCAGTTACATTTATTACTAGGGACTAAATTATGGGGAAGATTTTGAGCTTTTTTAACTTTCATATTATTTGGTAAATTATTGTCTGGGCTATATTTGGCAGTGTAGAGTATGATATTTTTATAGAGTTCTTGATTAATATTGTGCTGTACTTATGTGGGTACTTAAAAGATTTTTCTATTATTCTAAAGAATTCCTTGGGTACGTTGGTTTTTACATTAGAGCTAAATGGTGGATTGAACTAAATAGCTTTCTTATGCCTTATCCTTCTATTTTTATTATATTGTTTTCGGTTTGGAATTGTATAGGGGTGGTTTCTTTTATGATGAAATTATTATTGTTAAGAATATGCTGTCTTGTTTCGTTATTATTAGTTTTTATTGTGGGTAATTACTGAATCTAACTTTCTTACTAGAGAGCTTTTTTGTTATATTCTATATGTTCTTTATATCCCGAGTTCCTTTAAGCATTGTTGTAAAACGTTGATACTTGGTCAAACGCCTTTTTGTCAGCTGACAGATTTGAAATCCTTTTGGAGATAGAAGGAACTATCGAATTAATTATTGACTTAGGATGATTGAATTGTTTGTGCACATAAAATAGGTTCACATTCGGCTTATGGTAAGGGGTGTAAGATTCAGAATATATATTCAAAGAAATGTCTAAAAAAACTTGCATGTTTTTTTTTATTTGGGTCAACTTCGATTGTTAGGCCATCATTTTTTTTAAATTTGTGTATTTTGTTAGGCCTAGGCCTGGCAGGAGTTACAAATAATGCGTCATCTCTGTAGAGCCCTCCTTGTAGATTGTTGAATTCTATATTAATTTCTTTTAATAGAAAAAGCCCCACTAGGTTGGTTACTTGTGTGACCATCTCATCCAACCAAGGGAGAAACCAAGGAATCATGTCCACATCGGATTGTTACCTTTTGACATGGAAGAATTACAATACTCATTGGATCTTTTTTTACCTCCCTGCTACCAAAAACTTTCACTTCAGGATTTACCATACAATTTGGATCTGAAGTTCAATGTCCTTTTTCATTCGGCACCAATATCTAATTTCCTTTATTCTATGATTTAAAAACTTTGAATTATAATTTTCTATGTTTATTACCTTTTAGCAAATTAGGTGCAAACCATTCATAATATTTGCTAATATTTTTCCTCTGAGGAGATGAATAAACATCGAAAACTCATGGGTTAAGGAAATATACTTATTGAAATGTATTCTTTGTTTTGCATATAATAAAAATTCTAGATTTGAAATTTAACCATTTCAAATCATAAAATTTAAATTCCTAAATTATGATTTATTTGCTCTCTCTCTGGTATAATGAGCAATTTTCATTTAGCTGGGATTTTCTTATATAAAATATTTCATCAAATAATATTTTGTAAGACTGATAATCACTGGATTTGCATACCAGTAGATTTATTACATTATTCTGAAGTATATATATATATATATTTTTTTACAAGGTGGTCACTACTTATCAAGGCCCGGAAGCCACTCAGGGATAAGGGTTATTGTAAGTACAGTACGTTAGTGTGGAGACTTAATAAAGTGTCTACTTAAGGGGGCGGTTCATCAGGAATTTGTTTACGTTGGACTTGAAGACATCCAGGTTGTAGTCAGGTGGGAAGCAGGAAGACGGAACAAAGTTCCACAGGCGTGCAGTTCAAAGAAAGAAGCTTTGTTCATGGAATCTACTTATTTTTTGACATTAATGATTAAAAGAGAAGAAAGAATTAAAAAAAAGGGGCCAGCTAAGTGGTTTTGCTCTTAGTCCTCAAGAGTTAAATCGAGGGATTTTATTTATAATTTAAAGGGAAAACGACACGAGGGAAACTATACATACTAATATAATGCAGCATTATGATCTATTACTGAAAAAAAAAAAAAACAGGGAAACCGTATATATTCAAAATAAAGCTGTGTTATAATTTATGTACAATACTGTAAAAATCTAGAGACTAATCATGTTCAAATCTAAGAGACATTCCTTCTGTTTATACAAAAAAGGTCTCTTTAAACGAACGTGCATAGTCTCCAACATTTTGAAAGTTTGAATGAACACTATGAAAAATGAGTCAATGCTGGAATGTGTAGCGCATGACGGGTTTTTAAGTAAATGGTCAGCTATGGAAAACCCGGATGCAATACTCAGAACGTCCGTTTGTAGGTAGGTCCCATTTCTGATTTTTGCTCGGTATGTGTTATTGAACTCTTCTATCCAATTTTAACGTTGTTCAACCCACGTAGTCGACACTGCAACTACATTTAAACATATCAAATAAGATATGTCCATTTAATCTGTGAGTTTAGCAATGAAAATGCTTACCATAATTCTATAGTAAATAACAATGTGTATTTATTTGTTATTATATATATCCGTCTTGTTACAAAAAGTATGCCCGATGGAAAAGGGAATATATAAAATATATATGCTTCATTTGCCATGTAGAGAAAAGGTGGTAGAAACTTACATGGAAGAGGACACTTTAGCGTTTGGTGCCCATGGGGCACACCCTAAGAAAATAAATAATTGAACACAAGCCATTGAAATAATGAACACAACAACTTCATACAATGTAACAAAAAAAGGTGGTATTTTGGAAAACCACTGGTGAATGTCCGCAGGGAAATATTGTTTTGGATTAAACCTAGCCTCTAGCTACCTCGTGCTGTTACGGTAGTTATTCCCTGTGGGAATCGTCAATACTGGATTAGGGGAAGAGAGAGAGAGAGAGAGAGAGAGAGAGAGAGAGAGAGAGAGAGAGAGAGGGGGGGTCCGACCTGGTTGGCGTCCCTCTCGGTAAGAAAGAGTTTTTTTCTCTTCAAACCAGAAGCTATCAGAGTTCCTTAAGGGATAGAAAGGATCAATGCGCCGCACCCCTGATTGGTCAGTATGTGGCCGAGTCACACAGGGGAGAAGCGTTGATTCGCAAGGGAAAAGTTCCATTTGTTTCTGTTACAACACAGGAGGCCAGCATCTGTCCAATTCACCTTAAATTGTTGCTGTGTTGGTGCACTTATTACCTCCCTTGGTAGTCTATTTCAAGATCCAGGAATCCTGATTAAGAAAACAGCTATCCTCAGCTTTAAGTTTAAGTTTCTTGTAGTGTTTGTGTAAACATCTTTTTGGTTCAGGAGTGAATAATAGATCTGAAGTATATAGTTGATATTAAAAAGTCCGCTATCATATTTTTTAATGTCACTCCTTCCCACCTCCCAATAATCAAAGGAAAAAAGCAAACATAATAAAGTCAACAGCTAATGGTTTTTCTTTATGTCATCAGAAATGACTCATGTTTGTTTGTTTTTCAACTAGTGATAGTTCAGTCCCTAATCATCCTATTATTAAGATAAGAAAAGCACATTAGAAAAATTTATATTGAAAAGCAAATAGCAATTCAGACAATCCCTGCCATCTAAATCAAATTCGAAAAGACATCCTTCACTTTAAATAAAAAGTTAATGGTTTGTGTTTTCTTTATTTAGGTCATCAGAAATAATATATTTTTAACACTTATTTCCACCGGAACATAAAAAGCTACTGTCATAAAGGCAGATTTATAGGAGACAACTTAAATAGGAAGTTGGGTAACAAGATGTTTGCTCGCATTATATCTAAATTGCTGTACGTTGATACGATCAGAGAAACGGAGAGTAGGAAAGGAATCCCAAAAGTGAGCCATTCGAGGAGTAGAAATGTTTTTGTTATTTGTGGACCTCAACAGTGAAGGGACTGGATTTTACTGGTAGACAAGTGGTCAGATTATTTTTGTAGAGAATTTACAAGTGCAGTCAATTCATCAGATCACATTCTAATTCAAATATAAAACAAGTACAAGGATGCAACACTGTGATAGCGATTTGGAACTTGAGACTCATTTTTGAACCCTGCCCAAAAGAGAGCGAGCGAGAGAGAGAGAGAGAGAGAGAGAGAGAGAGAGAGAGAGAGAGAGAGAGAAAGAGAGAGAGAGAGAGACTAGTGGCTTTTCCACCGGCTTAGATGTGGCAACAATACTCCATACATATGCAAACGGCGATTTTATAGAGACATAGGATACTGGCAAGAAGTTTTCTTGTCTAGTAGGGAGAACCTTCCTTTTCTGCAACAGACTTGCACTTATTCTATGATATATTTTAAGGCTTATTCTATGATATATTTTAAGGCTTATTCTATGATATATTTTAAGACTTATTCTATGATACATTTTAAGGCTTATTCTATGATATATTTTAAGGCTTATTCTATGATATATTTTAAGACTTATTCTATGATATATTTTAAGACTTCTTTCTTTGAACTGCACGCATGTGGAACTTTGTTCCGTCTGCCTGCTACAACCTGGATGTCTTCAAGTCCAACGTAAACAAATTCCTGATGAACCGCCCCCTTAAGTAGACACTTTATTAAATCTCCACACTAACGTACTGTACTTACAATAACCCTTATCCCTGAGTGGCTTCCGGGCCTTGATAAGTGGTGACCACCTTGTAAAAAAAAAAAAATATATATATATATACTTCAGAATGATGAAATGTAATAAATCTACTGGTATGCAAATCCAGTGATTATCAGTCTTACAAAATATTATTTGATGAAATATTTTATATAAGAAAATCCCAGCTAAATGAAAATTGCTCAATATACCAGAGAGAGCAAATAAATCATAATTTAGGAATTTAAATTTTATGATTTGAAACGGTTAAATTTCAAATCTAGAATTTTTAGACTTATTCTATGATACATTTTAAGGCTTATTCTATGATATATTTTAAGGCTTATTCTATGATATATTTTAAGGCTTATTCTATGATATATTTTAAGACTTATTCTATGATATATTTTAAGACTTATTCTATGATATATTTTAGCAAATTAAATTACTTATGTAAATCTATAAGTTTATATGAAAAATTCTAAAATATTTTTATGAAAGTTGCTCTAGACAAGACATCAAACCACTTAATGAAATGAACTAATCCTAAGGGAGAGGAAGATAGAATCACTTCAAGACAAGCCAAGCTTAAAAGAACCGTCATTAGAAGCGTTCAATTCCCTGGAATCCAAACAGGCTAGCCAAAGCGCAAGCCTTTCAAAGATCCAATAAGGAAGGAAACGGTTACTAGGCTGACTGGCACAAGTTTACGCTAAACTGGTAAGCTGATCAGAATCTAGTGTTTTTATCGTGACATCATCACCATTCATTTTGTAGTATGCATTATAATGCAATCACCCCCCCCCCACACACACACACACATTGTGTGTGATTGTATTATAACACATATACATATATAGACGTGTACGATAGGTAATCGTATTGACTGTGAAGCTGCAGTAGGGTGTTTACATACATTCTTTTTAAATATTTAATATTGTTACACATACACCCCACACAAACACATATATGTGGGTAGGTGGGTAGGTGGGTGTGTGTGTGTGTGTGTAAAAATATTACATATTTAAAAAAGAATGTATACAAACACCCTACTGCAGGTTCACAGTCAATACGATTACCTGAAGTATATGTCTATGCATTCAAATGCGAGTTCAAATTAGTTCGAAATTAAATTTGAATGTTAAAACTCCAAACGCTTATTTTTCAAAATTATTTGAAATGAAAATCACCTAAAAAAATCATCTTCAATAACGACTTACGAATATTGTTAAACTATATTATCTTTCTTTCTTTCTTTCTTTTATTACTTTCTTGTATCTATTAATATCGTGGAAATTTATGAAGAATAGTAGCACTGCAGAAAAAATCGGAATGGTAAAAAAAAGTATGAAAAAATTAAAAAAAAAAAACAATCGAAGACAGTATTTTAGCTACAAATTTTCACAAAATTTATTTTGCAAGAAATCTTCCTCACATTAAATCAGAAAATATGTGGCTTACTGCTTAATGTGAATGAAAATATCTTTGATAATTTCAGGAGACCCCCCCCCCTTCTCAAAAAGAATGTAGAGAAACCTCCTTATAGTTTTTACTCTGTTTGACAACCTCACTTTTGCAATTCCTTTTTGAAAAGGGAAGATTGTCATTGCAACCAGCCTTCATAAATTTCCACATACTTGTTTACCAGCAATGCTTCAAGCAAACTACCTCCCTCTTTGGTTTAATATTAGAGTGAACACCGGTGAAGCATAGTTTCTTCTTTTTCTATTTTTTTTTCAACATATTTGATGAAAGGTATACACTAGTACAAAATAAAGGTCTGACGAACAATCCCCTTATAAAACAACGAGGACATATCTAAAAAACGCCTGCAGGAAAACCAGAATAAAATGGAAAAGTAACAAGCAGATCAAAAAATAGTAAAGTTGATGCAATGAAAAAATAAAATGAAACAAAAACAGTTGTTTTTTTTTCTTTGGCGAGGAAAAGATATTTCCAGTTTCCACCTGTCAGTCTGTCTTAGCCTCTTTACTGGAGTTTACCGTTTGGGGGTAGAAGCAAACAGGTGTGTTGAAATCTCCGCTTCCGATATGGGGGATCGGATACAACAAAATTGGAACCAGTAGTTTTCATGAGCTTCTATTTTTGGTTGGTCAAAAATAACCGAGTAGCAACAAAATAGCAATTATATTTATAGGGCATGCAGAAACTGCACTACCTACTTTCGCCCTCCCTAATCAGGAGAGTGCCAAGGGCCCGCGGCAGAGGATAACATCATTAACTTCAATTTTGACAACCAGCCATAGCCAAAACAATCATGATCATATTCGAACCATAGATACTTGTCACTACCGTTCGTAGTAGTCCAACACTCTACCCTTGGAGCCAACGAGCTTACAAGCTACTAGTGGAATGAATATATATGGCTTATAAATGAGTGTTTGTATTCGTTTCTTTATCTTTCTAAAACATTCATCATCATCATCATCATCATCATCATCATCATCATCATCATCATCATCATCGGTTTCACGTTACACATTAATGTGTTAAACAACTTTTAGAAATTGATTTCCAAACTAGCCTATCTGTCCAGGTCTTTATTTATCGCTCTTTTTCTGAAATCCTTCCTTATCACTTCCTCCCATGTTTTCCTTGGGGTTTCCCTGCCAACTGACCCCCATTACCTCAACTGTTCTACATCTACTAAATCAAATCACTCTCACACATTTTCTCAGTGTAACCAAACTAACAAAGTCTACTGTTCTGCACACATATTCCTATGCTGTTTAGATTTAACCTTCCTCTGAGATTTAAGCATGTCTTTACGACTCACATCCATTGTATCATTCTGATATCATTATTTTAATTTTGGAAAATCTCAAATCGTATCTTAAGAGATATTACTTTTTCAAGGAATTTAAGTTGTTTCATTTTTTTTCAACTTGAACTCCTATTTAAAGAGTCAATAACTTTTCCAAGAACAGAAATCAACTTTTGAATGGTTAAACCATTTTTTGAGTAGTCTCTCTTCCCTTGGAAATATATTTTTCATTACAGGCTTGCCATCCATAGTATGCACCTGTGCATTCCGCAAAACATGCCTCCTTGAATTAAAAAATTAAATTTTAGTTTCGCCTCAAACTTTAGTTACATAAAGCTCTATTTTCACAAAATGTTAACCAAAGCTCTAAATTATTTTGTCATTGTTTTGAAATATGTTTCAATCTGACTCAGAGGGTTCTTTGTTAGAATCCTGAGATAACGTCACTCTACTAACTAGGGACCAATCCAAGCAATACATTTGTTTTTATTTGCGC
>NC_136491.1:71525824-71560824 GCF_053919585.1 Euprymna scolopes | reverse complement strand
TTTAGTAGCATAGCCCTTCTGCTATTTGACAGTCTTAAATCTTATGGGAATTCCTTGAATTAGACTGCAGCAATACTCCGGAGAAAGGGCATCCCACTTTTCTTTAATTTTTGTTCAAAGTTCTTCCAAATTTGAAATTTTATCATTGCGTAGCTGTTGCTTGATGTAATGCCATACATTTTCGATAGGATTGAGGTCTGGAGATGGTGCAGGCCAATCCGAACACGGAATATCATGCTCTTCCAGGAACCTATCGATATTGCCAGCTGTGTGAATGGGAGCATTATCTTGCATGAAGATAGGATTATCATCCAAATTCTGACCAAACTAGGGTAGAAAATGCTCAGTCAACATATTAATGTACTTGATCGAATTAATTTGACCTTGCAAATGAACTATAGGCCCTGGACCATTGGTACTAATAATGCCCCACACCAAAACTAAATCTCCACCACCTTGCAGCGTTGAAACTGAGCACCTAGGATTAAATTCTTCGTCTTTCCTCCGACGGGCTTACTGCCTACCATCACTGCTTAGCCTATTGAACTTGCTTTCATCGCTAAAAAGCACTTTTGACCAATATGAAGAGTCATGATCTTCATTGCATCTGACAAAGTCCAGACGGTGCTTTTTGTTCTTTACAGAAATCATTGGCTTGCGTCTTGCAACATATCCTTGCAAATTAAATTCCTTTAATTTGTTCTTGACACTAGAAAGAGGGCACTTTTTAAGAAGATTGCACTGTTGTTGGATTTGGGGAGCCATTTCAAATCTGTTTCTTAGGATGCGGATCTTGATAGCCTTGTCTTCCCGGTTAGAAGTAAGTTTAGTATGACGAGATTTAGGGGCATCACGAACACTGCCGGTGTTTTGGTGTTTTTGCACAGTCTTTCATACCGTTTTCTCATCACATTTCAATTTGAGGCAGATTTCTTGATTTATACCAGAAAGGTGGAGATTAATGAGATCCTGACGATCACTAAGAGAAAGTCATTGCATATGGACTAAATGTTACGTTGTATAACCTGGAACAACAACAATTACAATTAGAGATGCTTTGTTGCCTGTTGGTGGATATTTTAATCTGATTTAGGGGCGATAATTTAAGCTGGTTTAAAGCGAATTTGTTGCTGCGGACTTTCTTTTTGCCTCCTCAATTTGAAGTTATTTTTTTTAATTAACGTGAACACTAGAATATTTCAATTAAAAGTCAAATATGAACAGGTAAAATTATAGAGGAATAAAAGGCGAATCAAATGAGGTATAGGTTGTTTAAACAGTCACATTAAATTTTGCTTAAATGTAAGTGTATATATATATATGTGTGTGTGTGTGTGTGTGTGTGTGTATTATGTAGTTGTGGAACATAAGAAATTACCTGTTATTTATGTCTGTTGATCTATCTATATATCTATATCCATCTATCTCGATCTAGCTAACTATCTAATTGGAAGTAAGCAAGAGATGAGATGTGCAACTATGTTTTGATAAAAGTTGTCAAAACATATTGAGGTTTAAAATGGACAAGTTGCACCGGAAGTTGTAAAAATAGCTGAGCAGAAGGACGTTGTTGTTACCGCATGATCAGGTTAGCTGGACATGGAGTCGAAGTTGGAATTTGAATGTAGAGAAGAGCGGACGGGTTAACGGTTGTCTCCCCCCCTCCATTGGAAGGGAGATGACGTGTCTCAAAAATGGAAACTATTAGAATTAACTACAAGCAAAGAAATTCATTTTCCATTCTTCTGCGTTTGACACCTGGAAAGTGAAATAAAAAACAAATATAAAACCAACTATCGTTTTTGAAGTAAAATGCATTCATTCAAACAGATTCCAGTTTCCCCTCCAAGAACAAGATGATTTTCCAGATGGACCAAGATCACTAACGCAGTCGAATAATAATAATACATGTATGACACAAACATACACCTGCATATGAACATTTAGACGATCATAACATTGAAAAAACTCAAATAGGTCACAAATAGAACTTGGGTTCAGGTAGTGAAGAGCCACTACAGACGTTAGTAACAATGACATGTATACACACTCAAACCCAACGACAACGCAACATATAAATACAAAATCGAATTGATAAATCAAAGTTGTATCAAACTGTGATTTAATGTCAGTTTCGAAGAAAAGAAAAGTTAACGCATATTTATAGAATTCAAAACATACCTGAAAAAATTCAAGAAGTAAACAAAAATCTCCCGGCATCAGAGAATCTTCGTCAAATGAAAGTCGTACATCATCAAAGCGAAATTTCATGCAAAAATTCTTCAAATATCAATGAAAAAAGCACCAGACATTGGTGAAATGGAAAGCTTAGATTCAAGTGTTCAGAAAAAATCATTTGTACATTGAAACGCTTCAATAGGTAGACTCATAAAAGTAAATACAAGACTCAGTTAGATACATGAGAAAATATATATAAAAAAATAAGCTTACATTTGACAACTAATAAACTGATACTTACTTCCATTCAGTAAAAATTTCAAGTCAAAGGACAAGTAAATCCATAACTAACGATAAAACAACAACCAAGGTTAATCTTATTGAAGAATAAAATTTTAATCTTATTGAAGAATAAATATATTACAATAGAAAAATGCGAGCATGAAAAGTAATATGATTAAGCTTAAACATGGAAAAGTAAAGGACTAGTTGTTAAAACTGGAAAAGAAAAGGACAAGATATTCTTGTAAAAATATAATAAACTTAAAATATTGCAGCATAAAGAATTGATTATATAATGTTATAAATTGAATTTTTAAAAATTCTTAATACTGTAATATTTTAAGTTAAAAATGTATTATATTTTTTATTAGAATATCTTTTCTTTTCCAGTTTTAACAACTAGTCCTTTACTTTTCCATGTTTAAGCTTAACCATATTACTTTTCATGCTTGCATTTTTCTATTGTAATCCATGATTTTTCCAGGCTTCCAATAAATTCACGTGTTCTTTGTTTAATTTCAGTTTAATTTTTTGCCCCCATAAAAACTTATGTCATAACAATGTACGGCACTCGTCTGCTTTCAATAAAATCCTCTCCAATCATCTCCCTTTTATGCTTTCATTCTCTCTGTTTCACTTGTTACTTCTCTTTTCGAATTAGTAGAAACATTAGTCACTGAAGCGACGTGGTTGCTATGGAAACCAGCCATAAAAAACCGATTACCAGAAAATTAATCATAACTTTTGTTTTATTGAACGAAAATTGAAAATTTTTTTTCCCAATATAGCTGAAGTGATCTATAAACTGAAATAATTGTTTGAAATTTGGTCGAAAAATGAGTCAGCGGTGAAGCTAAAGCAGTTCTAAATGACTAAAACTGCCACTTAACCATTTATTCAAACACTACCATGTTTTAATTATATATATATATATATATATATATATATATATATATATTACACAGGAATCACCACTTATCAAGGCCTGGAGGCCACTCGAGAATAAGGGTTAATGGGTATACATTAATCAATGTGATTATAGCATAGTAAACATAAGCAGTGGGAATCTTTTAAATTGGATTACTTAGGAGGACAGTTCATCAAGAACTTGTTTACATTGGACTTGAAGATAATCAAATTGTAGTCAGCTGGAAAGCAGGCACTCAGAAGAAAGTTCCACACTTCTAAGAAAGAAAGCATTCTTTCATTTATTACTAGTACTTGATTCAACTTTTAAAATCTCGCATAGTAACTTTTTTTTTTATGTTAGATTAGGAATACAAGTTTCTTTTTTTTTTTTTTTTTAATTCAAAAAGTGGAAGTCATATAATTAGGTCAGATAAACTTATGTTCAGTGACTTTTCTTCTACATTATTATTGTGAAAGCCAATTCTATGTATTTTTTTTTTTATTTTGATAGCATTTTCATTAAGGAAAAAATAAAATAAAATTATGGGTTCGAAAGTGATGGCACATGCTGTGACCATAATCCTAACAACATAAATGAGGGCACCAACTCAATCCTGCATAATATATAGTTAGGATTTTAGCAAGAGAAAATTGGAGATGTTCCAGAGAATTAAATTGGCAAGCTGCCTTCCAATCCCATGAAAAGTTTTTTTTTTTTTAATTTCAAAACCACACATATTTAGAAAGTTACAAATCCAACTTCAATTTTTGCTGTGTGATTAGTTAGATTATTTATTAAAAATGAAAGTGAGGATCAAGAACATAGCTAGCATGTAGTGTTATGGTCAACGGAATTGAAACATGGCTAGTGAAGGTTGAGGATATGCGCTGCATGAAGAGTAATAATATGAGAATGATATGATGGATATGTAATGTGAGTCTTACAGACAGGCTTAGTTCAGTATAAGAAAAAATGTGTGCTGAACTGGAGACTTTTATGGCATGACTATGTTGAAAGAATGGATGAGAGTTCTTGAGTTAGTAGATGTAGAACAGTTGAGATAGCCGGTTCAGTTCACAAAAGAAGACCAATGAAAATATGGGATGAAGTGATAAAAATGAACCTGAAGAAAAGAAGGATAAATAAATACCTGGCCAGAGAAAAGTTAGTTTGGAAGTCAGTTACTTAAAGTCATCTAACGCATGTCAGCATTTAAAAACGAATGTTAAACTGCTGATGCTGGCAGTAGTAGTAGTGATGATGATGATGATGATGATGATGATGATGATGATGATGAGGAGGAGGAGGAGGAGGAGGAGGAGGAGGATGCTACTGCTGCTTATTTTAAAGAATTTCTTTCCATTTTAATGTGTTCTTTACTTTCACGTGGCACTCAAGGTTGGGTTTATAATACCTATGCCCATATTGCATCGTTACATATGAGTGGATGCTGAGCTTGCACAAATTTGCTCTTTCTGAGAATGAAAAGGAATGTCGGCACCCGTTTTGTAGCCATAAACTTTCAGCATCCTAATGGTTACCACAAATTACCATTATTATTACTAGCAAAAAATGCTTCACCTTATCACACATATTTTTTACTTGTACAAATGACGAACGAACATGTAGTACAGTGCTCATCCGCTCCCCCTCCCCCCAAGAAAAAGATAATTCCTGGGAAAATAATATCATTACCAACAGACTTATACTACACTACTACCCTCCCCATCAAAAAAAAGACCAAGTAATACTTGGGGGATGGTTTTCTGACAATAAAACAGATGCTACATTAGCCTCCTTTCAAACAAAGAAGAGAAGGTAATGCACAGGAGGATGGCATCATGACTGGAGAACTGATATTACAATTAACCTCTCCTCACCCCCTCCAAAAAAAGAGGAGATAATGCCTGGGAGGATGGTCTCCTGACAAAAATATATATACTACTCTAATTCCTATCCTCCAAAATGGAGGAGGTAATCCATAGAAGGATGGCCTTATGATAACAGACCAGATACTACATTAACCCCTCCCACATCAAGGGAGGATGTGATGTCTGGACGGATGGTTGTATAACAAAAGAATGGAAGTAATTCCTAGATGTATGGTATCATGACAACAGAACAGATACTACACTACTCTCCTCCATAAATTTAGTATTGGAAGATACTACATTCATCTGAAATAGTGTAGTAAACTAAATTGGGCATTAAAATGCAGTTATAGTATAGGTTCGACTTCAGAGAGACAGATACAAAACTCCATTAGTAATGGATAATTAGTATTACCAGCATTTTGCCCACCCTAACACGGAGCAATCTTGTTACACTACAAAATAACTTCAGTTTGTCTCCTGAGCAGCTAAAACTTAAGAGATGAAAGGATGTAATGTAGTGATAAGAAGTGTTTAGTCTTAAATTTAAGGAAATGGATCCATAGTTAAATAAATAAGATATAGAATTGAGATCAAATTGCTGTCTCCAAAGTATGGTCAAGAGTTCCAACTACTGGCCAAAAAACTATAAGGCAACCAGAAGACCAACCAATGAACATAGACCTCATTATTTTAACATTCTTACAGACTGTTGTCTCCGTCTTCTTGATCAATCTTGAATTCCACCAAACTTATTTTGTGTGTGTGTGTGTGTGTGTGTGTGTGTGTGTGTGTGTGTGTGTGTGTGTGTGTGTGTGTGTGTGTGCATGTAAAAAGAAATGCTGCTGACATTAGTTGTGTAAAGACCAGTATTTCTATCTTCCTCTCTTTTTCTGGCTGTCTGCCATATTGCATATTATTACAATAAATAAACTTTTTGAAACTCTTTATCACAACGACTACTACCAGCACCACCTCCATCATACCGCACACATGCTGCTTGGTGGCATTGGTAAGTTCCCAATTTACTCCTGCTCTATGGGTACAGAATACCTGTCTACGTCATACTCTAGGGAGAAAACAAAGAGGAAAATAGTTTTGTTTGAAGCTGATTATTTTCATCTTCTGGAATTGGTTAGACAAATTGGAACCAGAACTATGGAATCGGTAACCCTAACATTTTCTCTTCTTAAAGTTTAATAGATCTAACTCAGACCTAAATAATCTTCTTTTTCCACTATTAATAATCTCTCTCTCTCTCTCTCTCTCTCTATATATATATATATATATATATATATATATATATATATATATATATATATATATATATATATATATATATATTATAGTAAAGCTGAGTTACTCAACATTTGTTTTTCTAAATCTTTTTTCCTATATATTTTAATCACAAAAAATACACATTCATTAGTTTTGGGATTGAGTTATGTTTGAAAAAAAACAAAACATTTTAATTGTTCTAATTAACCATAATTTGCAAATTCAAGTGACCATTCTTTTACTATCTATCACTTTCATTCTCTCTCACTATATATTGTTTGACACCTGCACGTTTATTTTGTATGGTATTTAGTTCCCTCCTCCTCTCGCTCACTCTCTATTTATTTACAGTCGGAGATAATAAAGAAAGGAAGAAACAAAAAGCTTGTAATAGTTCATTATATACAACAGAGAATATCAACGCAGGCAGTAATACTACTTAACTTATAGATGAGAAGAAAGGGAGATAAAGAAAAGGAAGAGGTGACATAAAGACGCTAATTTTGGATTTTGCTGTTTTATTTTTTATATTCAACTGATTTTACAAACTCACTTTTTCCTGATTTAAACCCTTCAACCCGGGCTCGGCTAGTGACTCAACTTCTCACTTTTCTTGCATTTCTAGCATAGGGTGAACCCAAAAATTGTCATCCAATAAAATTCTCGATACAACCATATTTACAATCTGCATTCAACTATATTGAGTACAAAAAAACTTCACACTATGCATGACTTCTAATTCAGCTTCATACTCAATGGATCTTAACCTCCCATATTTTTATCCGTGAAGTTATCTCAAAGATAACGCCTACCAAAACATTCCCAAAACTATTCCTGGATTAAAGAAGGCCATTACAAACAAAATAAAGAGAAATACAAAGAGGACCTTGGGTTTGCTTTGGTAGTTATAACTCTCCATCCCCTTATTTTGTCCTTTAGTCCTCACATTCCATAAGCAATGTTTTTGACGATGGAATTCCTGTTTTCTGGGTCAGAAGCTATCTAACACTTATTATTAGTTATTTTTTTTTTTTATGTAGAAGTATTTTTTAACTCCTTATATCAAGTGACTTCCTGCCTTGTCTGGAGCGATTTCCATAGAAAAAATAAGTAAATAAAGTGAAATAAAACAAAATGAGTCGCATCCAAATGAAAAATATTATTTACGTCCTTGTTAAGAGGTTAGACGCAACATCAGGTATCGTTTTGAAAAGTCAGTACACTAGGTTAAGTGTATTGTGGCCTAGAAAAATGCCTGAACAGCCCCGTCTGAATTCCCTGATATAAGCGTTGTAGGCAATTAGTAATAAACTAAGCCCTTCTTAGAGAGAAAGTAAACCTTGGGAGGGTGGGCCTCCTCGGATTGAATAGAACCATAGAACAGCCTAACAGCAACAAAGTTACTGATTTGTATCAAAGACATACACATTTGAAGTATTGATCATTGAACGACGATGAAAAAGAATGGTCGGAATCATTAAATAAGAAAAAGTAAAAGAACGTATAGTTTTAACATAAACACGTCCAATCTGCATATTCAGTGATAAAAATGTTATTTCGAAATTAATCATAACGGACCAAAAATAATGGCATTTTTTTTTTTATAACTGAAGAATTCTTGAGTCAATCTAACCCAAATATTAAAGCATAGACTCAAGACTGTAAGCAATTACATAATTATGATTTTTTTTTTTATGTTTTAATTTGCAGAGCGATTGATGCGTTGTTTGGCCACAACGCTTATTTGTATGTCTAAACTGTTTAGTGACAATTTATGAGCAGTCAAACTGTGATTGTCATGTTGACAAGACATCTTATTTCCTTTTTTCACCTCTCACCAGGACGCAGGCGAGAGGCGAGATAAAAGTCCTGTTTGAGATGTCAATGTGAGCAAACATTATATTTCTCTCCTCATTTCTAAACATTGCTAGACAAGATGAAATTCACAAAGAAAGACAAGATGAAATTCACAAAATCCATTTCCATATGTTGGCGAACTTAACTCATTTTGTATTTCTGTTTTCATAACTCTTTCCAGATCACGTTTTGTGTTGACGAAACACATATTTGAATAAACTTGCTTTAAATTGTTTCTGCATTTTTTAGATGAGGATTAAGTATTTAGATTATTTGAATTATTGAGACTACTGTTTTCATTTTGCGTATTATTCTTACAACGTTTCAGCCAATGAAAAGTTCAAACTTCTGACTAGATCTCCGGATTTGAAGAGGCTTGAAAAAAATTATTAGCTACATATGTGCATACATGTTTCTGTAGTAATCTCTAGTTGAAGATCCTATGTCATCAGGCTAGTAGAGCTAGAGTACTAAATATAAACATATTATAAACATGCTCTGTTCATTCATCAAGCACTCTTTAATAAACAGAGAAGTTTCAGTGCATTTACATCTACGAAACTAAAATTGTATTATTCAATGGACGTTCAAAAACAGAAACATAATTTATTTTTGCACTGCTAAAAAACAAGTAAATTAACTTAATGAAAAAAAAATTAAGAAATTTACGTGCGGAGTTTGAACCTACAGACCACATCATGCAAAAAAATAAAACATGCTATCAACTTACCTACAGTAGAATTTTCACGGCCCATTATTCTATCATTGTTGCTAAGCGACATGAAAAAATGGCTTTACTGATAATAGATAAATTAAAATAACGGTTTCGATTATCAATTATCGGTAATTATCCGCGGTATTCTAAGACAAAAATTCCAGACTTATACACTGAAGTTCTGTAAATTTTAAAGAAAATCTGTTCAGCCGTTTCAGAGTCTATAAGGAACGTCCATTGAATAAGCAACTGATCCTGAAGAAATTGCAAAACAGTCTACACACATATTTAGTGAAAATATGATTCAGAGGTTTCTTATATGATGGTTTAACAAAACGTAGGCCTCCAACAACCAAGCACAAGTAGTATGCCCGGCAACATAAGATAAGAAATTTTTCAACACAGTTGACTAATTGTAGAACCACATAAATTCTTACAATGAATAGATAGTCAATGTTGATCCTTTGATTTCTTTTGCATATGGTTCAAGAAATCATGGCCCCCAAAACCTCGTCAAAGTAGTTGGTTTTGAGCTCGAAGAATAGCTGTTATGGGGGAAAATCAGAGAAATTGGATTGTTGCTGGCACATTGCATCCACTGTGTAAGGTGTCAAAATAACCGAAATTTACTAAAATAATTTTAGGATTACAAAAAAAAAAAAAAAAAGAAAATATTGGAATTACCAAAGATACAGATCAAAATACGCATAAAAATTGTATTAAAGCGACCCCCGAGCAAAGTCAGGTAATACTGCTAGTATATATATAAAATGAACCTGTGTGTGTGTGTGTGTGTGTGTGTGTGTGTGTGTGTGTGTGTGTGTGTGTGTGTGTGTGTGTGTGTAAGAGAGAGTTTGTTCACTATGGACTCGAAAACGTCTAGGCTGATTTTTATGAAATTTCACACGAAGGTACTTTATATGACTGGCAATGTTCTTAGATAGGTTTTGTATTGAAACGTCATCAATAAGTATCGATAATTGAAATAGTCCAATAAAAGATGGATTTTGATCAAAGTTAACACCTTAGCATAACATTGTAAGTGCATTTGAGATGTTTTATTACTACACAAGTCGAAAGGCCAAATATATAAAATCAACAGAAGGTTCTTTGATATGACAGGGGCGCATTTGAAATGAATGTTCCTGTTGAAAGCACAATTGCACCATGATAGTAGACTTTTGCATTTTAAACTTAAATTCAAGCCATTATCACCGCACAACCAGTAAGGGCAGGCACATAAAATCAACAGTATATTCTTTGATATAACAGAGGCGTGTTTGAAGTGAATGTTTCTGTTTAGAGCACAACTTCATATTTTCATTTAAAGCTTTAATTCAAGCCATTATATATAAAAAATAACTTTATGAATTCAACAGTAGGTTCTCTACAGTGCAATGTAGATTACAATGAATTGTGGATTAAGTCACTGCAGGGAGGCATGTGAAACTTTCTCCCAGTGCACCATGATGGGTCCCCAACTAAAGCAGGCAATCAATTGATTTGCTTGAAAAATGAGTTATTTCATTGATTTCGATGACAATAAAAATATAGCTGTGTGAAACATTAGTTGATCATCATTCAATCCCAAGCAACATCGTGTCTCTCTGCCAGTATATATATATATATATATATATATATATATATATATATATATATATATATACTGGCTGGCAGTTGATATTTGGGTTTGACAATGAATGCCCTGGAAAGGTCACTTCTGATTAATGTTCAGTTTTAAAATATGCAAATGGAAAATAAATTGCAGTGATTTTAAATGGTACCTCTTCTTTTATCACAAATTGAACTCATTGATAAGAAAAAATTAAAATAAAATGGTGAGGTATATGTAGGTTTGTACAGGGGATCATTCAATTATTCAATGCTTTACCACTAAGCTATATCGTCAGATTATAATAAATATGTTTTTTTTTAAGAAGAAATGATTTGCTGAAATATTATTATCTCCCTTGCCAGTGTAAGGTAAAATATTCCTCTGTATGAATTCTTCTTTTTTCTATTCTGTAAGAGAGAAAAACTATTTTTAAAATAAAAGTTTTTCAGTTTTTAATACTTATTGGATAAATTTCTGTCTAAAACATATCTAAGAACACTACCAGATATATAAATTACCTTTGTGTGAAATTTGCAAAAGGTAAGCTGAGCCGTTTCGGAACCTATGAGGAAGGAACTGACAGACGCACACAAAGTAACCTATATATATATATATATATATATATATATATATATATATATATATATATATATATATTTTCCTCAATTCTTCCATTTGAGAACCAGGATCTTTCAGTGGTACACGGATTTATTATATCGCCTGACGAGAACTTTTGGTTATTACCGACCAATTGTCTGAAACATTAGCATGTTCAGTGTAGCGATTATGTAATATTTTTCTATTTAAATAAATAAATATATATATACAGTTCTGATCAAAATCATAAGACCACTTAAGAAAGTAAGCGTTTACGCATATTATCAAATTTTTAATCAAACAAATGGTTGAAAACATTGCCAAAAGGGAAAATATGATGGAAAAAAAATGAAATCTGCTTCATTTGAAACCTTAACCCTGATCTAATAATTATTATGAGTAAGTTGCTGGAATCCATATTAAATAGAGAAATAGTCAACCACCTCAGCAGGAACAACCTTCTTAGTGACACACAATATGGTTTCTGCTCTGCAAGATCTACCGCAGATGTGCTGACGGTTATATCCCACAGGATTAGTGAATCTCTTGACAAAGGCTTCCTTTCTAGGGCAATTGCTCTTGACATATCAAAGGCCTTCGACAAGGTATGACATAAGGGTCTACTTCACAAGATTTCCAGCTACGGTATAACTGAAAATGTTTTTTCAATCATTAAATCATTTATCTCCGATAGGCTCATAAGAGTAGTGGTAGATGGACAAAAATCGGAGGCCTGCAATATAAATGCTGGAGTCCCTCAGGGGTCCATCCTGGGCCCAACTCTCTTCCTGATCTACATCAATGACCTCCCTAAACACATACTTAAATCATTCGTTGACATCTATGCTGATGACACGACCATCTACGGCAACACATCAAAGGCTGTAAATGACAAAGCTCTCTCTGATTCTCTCTCCTCTGATCTCGAGCGCGTGGTTCAGTGGGGGAAGATGTGGCTGGTTACCTTTAATGCATCCAAAACCAAACTCCTATCCTTACATCATCAACGCTCTGATCCCCAGCTGGCATCAATTGTGATGGATGGCTCTCGTCTGGGTGAGGCCCCATGTTTTGACAAGCTTCTGGGTTTGACCTTTACTCCTGATCTGAAATGGAACACGTACATCAAGTCTGTTGCCAAGGTCGCTGGAAAGATGGTGGGATCCTTCTACCGCTCCAGAAGATATCTCACTACTGATGCAATTCTTTATCTATATAAAAGCCAAGTACGTCTAAGAATGGAATACTGCTGCCATATCTGGGCAGGAGCTGCTAAAAACAGCCTATCCTGCCTTGACGGAGTACAAAATAGACTTCGTGGCTTAGTGGGGGATACCCTTTTCTCTACTCTGCAACCTCTCTCCCACAGAAGAGATGTTGCGAGCCTATCCTTGTTTTATCGTTATTTCCATGGCAGGTGCTCGTCTGAACTCCAATCTCTGGTCCCCCCTCGCCAATCTTTCACGAAAAACACCCGTCTAGCTGAATCCACTGTGAAAATTTTCCCCCACTCTTTATCTGTGCCTAAATCAAAACGTGGATTCCATGAACAAAGCTTCTTTCTTAGAACTGCACGCCTGTGGAACTCTGTTCCGTCTGCCTGCTTCCCACCGGACTACAACTTGGATGTCTTCAAGTCCAACATTAACAAATTCCTAATGAACCGCCCCCTTAAGTAAACACTTCATCAAATCTCCTCACTAACGTAATGTACTTGCAATAACCCTTATCCCTGAGTGGCTTCTGAGCCTTGATAAGTGGTGATCACTGTGTAAATATATATATATATATATTGATCAATGGGATCGCTGGACTCTGCAGAGGCAACAGATCTCGTTGGACTTTATATCATTTATAATTTAACAAAAGATAATATTATTGATAGAAGGGACATGGGCCTATATCGTGATGATGGGCTCATAATAGTGAAGAATGCTACAAGTGTTAAATGTGATCAGATTAGGAGAGCAATCCATAGGGACATGAAAATTTTGGCCTAAAAGTAGAAGTTAATGCTAACTTAAAACAGGTTAATTTCCTTGACGTTACTTTAGATCTGGATTCGAATACTTATAAACCATATATGAAGGATAATGCTAACCCTATTTATATACACCCGCAGTCTAACCATCCACCATCCATTATTAAGCATATACCATTATCTATTGTAAAGTAGAATAAGTAACAATTCATCTAATGAAGTAACTTTCAATGATTGCAAAGCTATTTATAATACAGCACTTAAAAATAGTGGGTATAAGGACATAGAGATAAAATATAAAGTAACTAACACTAGCACAAATGGATCTAGAAATCGTGGTGGGAAAATTATTTGGTTCACACCCCCCTTTAATATTATGTTGAAAACAAAACTTGGTACAAAATTTTTACAACTTATTAACAAGCATTTCCCACCAAATAATATATTACATAAAATATTTAATAAAAATACATTAAAATTAAGTTATAGCTGTAGTGATAACTTAGAAAGGATTATAAAAAAGCATAATGGAAGAATTTTAAAGACGACTAATAGAGAAGATGAAAATAATAGTGCAAACACTGCGGTGAATAAATGTAACTGTAAAAAGCCTGAGGAATGCCCAATAAAAAATGAATGTCTGACCTCATCAGTGGTATACCAAGCTAGGATATTCCCGGTGGAGAACCCAAGGGACGAAAGATTCTACATAGGGAGTACCCAAATGTCTTTCAAAAATAGATTCTATGGACATACATGCTCGATGAGTAATCAAACATATAAAAAGGACACTTCCTTATCGTTATATTACTGGAAATTAGTTAGCGAAAATAAAACACCTAGTATAGAATGGAAGATTATTAGGAGGGCCAATACTTGCCACTCATTGAACTCACCATGTCCATTATGCTTATCAGAAAAACTTGAGATAACTAGGTTTAAAGGCAGAGAAAAATTATTAAATATTAAAAAAGAAACTGCTATATCCTGCAAACATTTCAGAATACACGCACTTAAAGAACTCTAAATTAGTAGACTAGAACAATTATGAGTACAACTAACCCCCATCAAATAACCCTTCCCCCCACAAAGAGGATAAGTGAGGTCGCAACTATGATCATACCGGTATGGGTTACGTAAGTCACTTAATATTCTACTTCATCGAGCAGTTATGGTATTACTAACCGAAACAAGTACCTGTATGAAGGTATATTTGTGACCAAACGAGTAATAGATTGTTTTTGAGTGAACCTCGTAATAATGCATGCATATCGATATTTTGGGATGTGTGCATGTATGGATATAGGATCTTTGTATACCCGGGTAGGAAAAGCAATTTATAAAAAAAAAAAAAAAAAAAAAATGAAGAAATATATAGATGAAAGAAAGTAAGGAATGAAGGGTGAATGAAAGAAAAAGGAAATTAGGGTGAATAAACAAAGATGAAGGTAAGTACTACAATATATAAGCTTATGTACTCGGTTTGTATAACCTAAATACTCTGATTTCTGTCATGTGTCATTATATATTATTATTGTATCGTGATACATCTTATGTATATCTGCCTTACCATCGAAAGAGTGTTTGCTTAATATGAGGATAGGCCTATGAACTTCATACTGAATTCAATATAAACTTTTACGTAGTGTAAATTTTTACGAAAAAACCTATAACTTAGGAACATGTAACAAGCGGGTGGGGCTATGAAATATAACTATGCGTGTAGAGTTTGATTGAAAAAGGGAATTTATATGGTAAATGTATTCATGTCTGTCTCTACTTTAGATGTATCATTTGGTGGCAAGGTACAGATATATATGTATATGTTTATATTTGTGTGAGTATGTATGTATAAGTGTATTTTAGGTATGCAGGTATGTTTGTATATTTTTATATATATATGTGTATCTATATATCTGTGTGTATGTTTGGATATGGATGTATTTCTGTGTGTATTGTATGTAGATGTATGTATATGCATATATATTTTCTGAACTATTAGAATAGGCTGCCTCGTATATGATTGTTGTAACAATATAGACTGCAAGAATGTATGAATGTCCGAATGTTGTTTATATATATGTTATATGTGTATGTATATGTGTGCATGTATATATGTATATATGTGTGTATATGTATGTATGTATGTGTGTATGTGTGTGTGTGTGTGTTTATATATATATGTGTATGTGTGTGTATATATATATATATATATATATATATATATATATATATATATATATATATATATGTGTGTATATATGTATATATGTGTATATAAGTGTGTATGTATGGATGTATATATATATATGTACACCCGTCTGGAGTGTGATAGCATACTATCGAATGTACGAAGCGGTTACCACGCTACAGAAGTAAAGAAAAACGCTATTATTCGTCTCTGTATGTCTGTAATGTGTGTGTGTATATATGCGCGGGTCTGGCAAAATCTAGACATTTATAAGCATATTGATATATGTATATAGGTACATGTGGTATTTAGATAACTTTCGTGTTTTATATTTATTCATAATTTGTTTCTTTATTTATTTTAATTTTATTTTATTTTTATTTTTATTTCATTTTATTTATTTTTGTCTTGTTTTATTTACCTTAATGTAATTTTAGCTCTATTCCTACGTAGTTTCAGAGTTATTGTCTAGTTTCAGTATGTGTGTTGTGAAAAAAAACATACAGCATGTATTCGCTTTTGGATATACGTATTAATGTGTGTGTGTGTGTGTGTGTGTGTGTGTGTGTGTGTGTGTGTGTGTGTGTGTGTGTGTGTGTGTGTGTGTGTGTGTGTGTGTGGCGGTCTCTGTGTATGTGTGTGTTGTATGTGTGTTGCATGTGTGTGTGTGTAGATGTAGATTAAAAGGCATCGGTCAGTACTTAGCTGACCATCGCTAAGGTTCTTAACTTACAGACTCCAAGACAAGAAAACTAAATTCTCAAGTACCTTATGCCATAAAAACCAAAAGTTAGCTTGGAAAGGGAAAGAAAAAGATGTTTATTATCTTCAATAGACCTCACTCATCCTTTTACCGTATTTTATGACTCCCACCCAGGTTGCATGCTAACTTGATAAACGAAATAGGAAAATGTATTTGGTGGAAATATCACTTTCGACGGTAATTCTTGGCCTGAAGACGTAATCCCCCAACGTGGGTGATTACAGAAGCATGTATGCACATATGTAGCCATTAATGTTTGTATAAATAAAATTAATATATATATATATATATATATATATATATATATATATATATATATAGAGAGAGAGAGAGAGAGAGAGAGAGAGAGAGAGAGAGAGAGAGAGTATCCTAATCTGAAAACGTTAAGTGTATTCACTGAAAATTGCCAAATATTCCCGAGGAGCTGCTTGCACTATGAAAGGACTTGTCTGCCATATTTACTCAAGCAAAGGCGCCATCGGCACAAGGCTGTACTCTATTTATAGCTGGTTTTGATTTTGTTAATGCATCGCTTATGATGTAAGTAATGGGCCATTTTCCTCATCCAGTCCAATAAATATCACCACGTGCCGATTTATTTGTGCATTTATTTATTTTGGACAATGTTTCATGGGAATTGGTGTCATCCTTATGTTGAACGCAGTGCAGATGGTTTTTGTTAGTTTCTTTTCATGTTTTTACTTAATTTTGCCTTTTCTTTTGGTTATCTGATCTTATCCACATGTATACGGAGGAAAAAATAAAAAAATTAAAAAAGCAGAAAACAAATAAAGCAACAACAAAAGCAAAAGCCCTATAAAAAAACGAAAAGAAAAAAAAAATCTCCAATATGTGAAAATAGCTGCAGTCCTCATGCTTAATTAAACCCAACGGTAGTTCAACCCTGCCTCGACATTTGATCAGTGCATATCTTACCTGAAAAATACAGTTTATGATGTCAGTGTTTCTTGTTTATTCTCGATGCAAAACAAGAGACAAATAAGGATATCCTTTTATTAATAACTGGTTGATTTGCTAAACTCGGCTTTCCTTTTTCTCTTTCAGTAGCAAAATACAATGTGATATTCTAATACAGCCTATACGTGTCATACATACAGAATGATCCCCCTCTTTCACTCCAAAAAAAAAAACTCCATCTACAGAATCCTTAATAAAATTCCAAAACTCCTTTCTGCAATCCAATCATTTTTGGTACAAATTAATTTTGGTCTACGAATGACTTGTTTTCCGAATTCCCATCATGACTATCCAATAATCTTTGTTCCATATTTAATCCAATGAGCAGTTTTTTTTTTGTTTTTTTAATTAATAATATCATAGACGGACACTCTACACAAACTAGGAATTCTAACAGTAAAAACTACATTAGAAACCATAACACAAACACTGAAAACAACTAAACATTTTCCTAAAACACCCAGACCTAATGCAGGAATATATACTATCCTATGAAATAATTGCCATCAGATATGTTGGTTAGAAAAGGCTTAGTGATACATACAAGATATATATATATATATATATATATATATATATATATATATATATATATATATATATATATATATATATATAAAGTTACAGTTCTCTAAATGCACTATTCTCTCATGCATTACAAATTGATCATTCTTTTAACCATAAACAAGCTAGATACATTAAATTAATTTTAAATAAATCTCAACAAAAACTTTTTAACTCAGCATCTATTATAAACTCTAGTACAATTAAATAATGTAGTGGCTTCTACAATTTATCTTCTTTAATAAGCAAACTAACCGAACGTAACTTTAATTTAGATATAGGAAAGTTATTTGGCACCACATCCATAGCAAGACTGTCTACATAACATCAATATTTAAAAAAAAAAAAAAAAAAAAAAAACATTCATTCCACTTCATAAACGTACCACATATTTGGAAGTTTAAAGACTATGATTCGTTCGAAAAAGAAAGAACAAAAACATTCTTTTCACGTCATAATGACACAAAATTTTATTTTAAAATCTAACGACTATGATTTAAAAAAAAAAATTATTTTCACGTCACAAACGAACTACATATTTGCAAATGTTGTACTTCTATGTTATTTTTTCAAATCCGTTACCTTGAAAAAGTTTTGAAATAAAGACTAAACGTTGATGAATATATAAACCATTTTGTTTTTTCCTTTTTTTATTTTCCATTATGTAAGAATACTATTTTCATAATTATATATATATATATATATATATATATATATATATATATATATATATATATATATATATATATATATATATAGGTATTTTGAAAAAATATGCTTTTGCGATTATTTTTCACTCTTTGTGTATACCAATTCTTTTTGAAATTAAAAACTGTGTTTATCAAATATAACACCAGAAATAAATAACAATGTTGCTACGACTATATTCAAAAGTCCAAAGTTCTATTCGTCTTACTAATCATTATTTTTTCTTCAAAATAGCAATATACTAGTTGTCCTGACTCAATTTTGTCCATAGTAATGGCTGGATTGATATGTTATTTTAAAAAATTACATTATTTAAATGTTTGCATATGTCTAAAAATGTGTCCGATCATTTTGTCTTGCCCTGTATTTAAACTCTGAACACAATGACAGTGAATAGAATTAATTATACGCAGACATTATTTCGGATCCATTTCGTTTTGACACGAGCGAGAAGCAACGCATCTCATCCATCTTGTCCTTTCTCTTCTGTCTTGTCTTTAAGCAACTAATTATGATGAATTGTTTCCTAAACCATTTTCTAAAATTACGCTTCCAAATTCCATTTCTTGTTGTCGAAAACATTCTGATAAAAAAGCTGGTGCTTTAGAATAGTTTTCTCATTTCGTTGCAGTTACTTCAGAACGAATTGAATAAATATTGTAGCAGCCACATAATTAGGTTCTATTTTCTTTGGTAGCACTTGCATGTAATCATACACATGATGATTGGTATGTGGTTCGGTTAGATAACACAGACATATTCAGACGTGTAGGGATATTATCGGACCATTAAAACACTTTCCATATGCGCACCCTTTTCCATTTTTTCCCAAACCATTTTGGGCCTATTTACGAACAATCTCTTCAGAGATGTCGCCCAAACTAGCAAGACTTTGATGAACACATTAATGAAATATCATATTTCCTGGCTCGCTTCTCATCATAACTTGGACGAGGGATGAGACCAAAGACCAATTCCATTTCTATCATACATACATGCTGATAAAATCGGTCTGTGTTGATGAAACAATTACATAAAGTTAATATAAATTGTAAAAGAATATGTTTGTGTTTTCACTGGAATCTGGTCACCATTTTTCTTCTTCATCTTAATCAATCCCAGTGACACTAATACCTCTAACAAGCATCTAATCACTTCTAACTTTACAAATACTTGGTACGTGGTTCGATGAGATAACACAGGCGTGCCCAGACTCGCGTAGTGATACATCCGGTTATTAGAACACTTTGTGCATCTTCTGCCATTTAGGCCCAAGTTTGTTTTACTCCTTTCACAAACAGTTCCAAAAGAATTGTCACTATATTGCTCTTTTCGTCTCTCGCAATTACATTTCAGGATGAAATGGAACTCAGACTCAATTCTTCTTCTATAAAATATGTTTGCTGGCTGAACTAAACTGTCTTATATTCTTTTGTGCCTAACTTTTTCTGGATTCCATCTGTGTTGACTCATTATCATCATCAGGACAGGCTCTTGTCTGGAATAATGTGACTCTTCCTCTCGAGAGTTTCCTGTCTTCCATCAGCTGCCTTGGATCTTCAAGTTCACAGTTGGCGTCCTGTGCTATTTGTTCGATGTACGTGGATCTAGGTCGTCCTTTGCTTGCGCATCCGTGTCATGGAGTCCATAGCAATACATCACTCACCAATTCATGCTTGCTCCTCAGATAGTGACCAGCAAATCGTAGGTGTCTTTCCCTGATGGTATTAGATATGGCAGGTAGGTTGCCATAAAGTTACTGCTTCGTGGGATGATTTTGCCAAGATATATTTAATATTGTTCTTAGCATACGGGTGTATGTGCCGTCTAGTTTTCTTTCCAATCTTTTGTTGAGTGTCCAGGTTGTAGCACCGTAAACAAGGACAGACTCTACCACTGCCCTGAAGAACTGACTTTTCAGTTTGTTAGTTATCCCCAAAGTCCATACTGAATGCAGCCCATCCGATATGGCCCATGCTTTTAAGATGAGAATTCGATATCTCTCTGTGGAAACTATGTTGTTGCCCAGATACGTAAACTCAGCGACTTCTTTCAATGTTGATCCAACCTAAGCCCTGATCTCTCCTTTCACATTGAAAGTCATGAACTTTGTCTTATCCGCATTAATGTGGAGACCAATGTCATTTGCAGACTTTTCTAGCTTGTATAACAGTGTTTGTGCATGAGCAGCGTTATTTGCAGACAAAGCAATATCGTCTGCGTGACATCTGTTTCTGGATTCATTTAGAGTGAAGCCTAGCATGTTGTGTATATCAACAGAGGTGCAAAGTACAAAGTCAAGACAGACAATGAAAAGAAAAAGGACAAGATTATCTCCTTGTAGAATCCCGGTATGGATGTCGAAAAATTCAGTGTCCCCCATCTGGGGACCTGACCATTGCTCGAGTGTGCTTATATAGCATCATGATAGCATTAATGACTTCATTTGGAATGCCATATGCTTTTAATATGCTGGCCATTTTTCTTCTATGTACGGAGTCGAATGCTTTGGAGAAATCTACAAAGATCATGACTGCCTCAATGTTTTTGGCTTTGACTCCTTCAATTAGTCTCTTAACAGTAAGTATTTGACTAATAGTAGAGCGATTCTTTCTAAATCCATTCTGGTTCTTGTGTTCTTGTCTGTGAAATAATGTTGTAGAGAAGACGTTTGTTTTTTTAATTGAAATTTGGTGTTTTTTTTTCTTCATCTCATGAATACAAATGTTGTGATGCTGCTACAAAATGGCTATCTCCAGCAATCATCTAATGACTTCAGCAATCTCTACAAGAATGTTTCAGTTCTGTTGTATCCTTAATGAACAGTGTATAATAGACAAGGTTGTTATTGAGTGGAAGGAACTACCAACATAAGGAAGAAAGATCTATTATAATAGAGTAAAGCAATGGTGAAACACACATTAGTAAGACACTTTTCAATGCACTCCTCACTCCAAGTGTACACGGTGGAATGATAAAGTTGTCGCCCTAAAGAAAACAACATTACAGATTTATTTTAAAACTTTTATTGAAAAAATAAATTCAGATAATTTGATTATGTAGTAGAGCTGACATCTATTCAATGTAGCCGCCTTCAGCCTCAATCATCGCCTCGATACGGGCCCGGAACTGAGAGCATGTCTTTTCCAAAAGCACCAGCGAAAGCTTGGTGAATACTCAGCAGATGGCGGCGATCAGGCTGATTTTGGTGTTGTGGGAGGTCATGTTGGTGATGCTCTAAACGTATGACCAAACGTAATCCAGCAGATTCAGGTCGGAGGAGGGGGAGGGGGAGGAGGACCAGTGATACACGGGTACAAAGTCGTAGCACTCCTTCTGAAACCAAGCCTGAATCCCTTTGGACTTGTGGGCCAACGATAAGTCCTACTGCCACATCCAGGGTCTGCCAAGGGCCCTCTGATTGCACCAGAGGATCGCCACACTTTTTCAGCACATCCACGTACACTTTGGTGTTGACTTTCGAGCCGACTTCAAAGATGTTAGGTGACATGATATGGCCCTCACTTGAAGTCACACCAAAGACCATAATCATAGCCGGAAACTTTGTTTTCATCACCCTGGGCACGTCCCTGTTATTTGTGGCAATTCAGCAATGCATTTTGAGGGTTCTGGCAATGGTTCTGTTGTCATAACTTTGAACGGTAAAGAGTATGAGTTGCACAGCAGTGCATCTCCAATCGCGCTCGTTGAACATTGTGTCACTTTCAGACATGATAGAAAGCCTCTACCGCTCCTGGGATTTGTACATAACTGGCCAACTAGTAGATGGTCTGCAACAAAAAAAAAAAAAAAAAAAAAAAAAAAGAAAAGAAAACCGGTTTTCACCAAACGGAATGGAATCATGTCGTCTTTTCTAGGGTGATCATTTTATCGTTCCACCCTGTGTATAGGAAAAAAATGGAGTGTAGGATATTCCATAACAAAAAGTTTGAAATTTCCTAAAAGTTACCAAATATGAAAACGAGCATCTGAAGAAAGTGCGAAAATACAGTGATCGATATTTTGCGAAATAGCACACTCGATATAAAAAGAATAGATGTTGCCCTATTTTTCATTGATGGTTAAACTCCAATAAAAGTTGATACTCACTTAACATATTTATATACTAACTTGCTTTTCCAGTTTATTATTGCTTCACAAAGTTCGCAACTTAAAAATACTTAAAACAAAAAGTTTTAAGTAATAAACAATTCATTTATGAATTTACTGTAAAATAAAGACGAAAGCTTCCGCATTTATTCATATAAATTCATTTATATTTTCATAGTTTTTATACAAATGTATTTATCTTGTAAATCAAATTAAAACAGAAATCAATTTGAGTGAACTATTTAAAAACAGATAGTAACTTGTTGAAAATACTAAACGATTTATTTGCCTACGGAGTGAAAACAATCTTTAAATTAAAAAAAAAAAAAAAAAAAGCTTAAAAAAAATAGATGTCGCTTAACAGTAGAGGGAAAGAGAAAGTTGAGTAATAAAGAAGGCTAAAAGTAAGCGAAAAAGTCAGGCACTCTCTCTTTTTCTTTTCTCTTCTCGTTTATGCCTTCTTGGAAGCACTGTTAGTTTTATTTAAGAAAGTTATTTTAACAATTTATCCGAATTCTTTAAAATTAAATCACTTTAATTAATTACTGTCAATACCGACAAAACTATTGCATACATGTGTGTGTGCATGTATATATAGTAAGAATAAGACGATAAAATTACAAATGAATAACACCAAAACATTAATTTATTATGAACTGTTTACGAATATTAGTGCAAATTAAGTATTCAAAGAACTGTCTCTGAATCATTCATCTGTACTCTCTCTCTCTCTCTCTCTCTCTCTCTCTCTCTCTCTCTCTCTCTCTATCTATCTATCTATCTATCTATCTATATATATATATATATATATATATATATATATAAATTATTTCGAAATATTATGTTGTATTGTGGATTTAAATAACAGAAATCAGTTATGAAAATAATATAATACATAAGACGATAAAATTACAAATGAATAACACCAAAACATTAATTTATTATGAACTGTTTACAAATATTAGTGCAAATTAAGTATTCAAAGAACTGTCTCTGAATCATTCATCTGTACTCTCTCTCTCTCTCTCTCTCTCTATGTATATATATATATATATATATATAAATTATTTCGAAATATTATGTTGTATTGTGGATTTAAATAACAGAAATCAGTTGTGAAGATAATATAGGAGTTATAAATGAAAACACTTTCGCATTTATTCATTTGGATATACTAGATTTTCGCAAAGAGCTTTCATCCCTCTTTCCTCCTTGTATAAAACAAAATTAAACTAAATATATCCCACATTATGACCCATTAGACATAGTAACTGTGTTGCAAAATCCATAATCATCGGTTAATTAGGAGTGAATCGTGTACGTACAAACATATAAACATATACACATACCTAACTTCATATGAATAGAGACATGTATGTATTCCCATGGTATTTTCTACATCAGTCTGTATAAATTGACTGTCCATCATAATATTCATTTTGAAATAATAAGTTGTCTGTCAGGATCAATACTATTATATAACTATCTTTTCGTTCTGTAAAAATAATCGTCACTGTCATTTAAATATTCTTTAAATAAATAAACCTTTTTTATTTAAAAATTGTAATAATTTAAATCTAAATGAAAATAGAAAGTAGACTTTAGGTTTACTCTCGCTTCCTATATTTTGTTTTTCACTATTAATATTTCATGAGCGATGTTTATGACAAAGGGGGAAGAATTGCTGTTTTGGGAGGCTCAGAATCTCACACTTATTGTTGGCTAGTTTATGACCTTGAAATAGTTTTGTTTGTTTGCTTGTTTGTTTATTTGTTTGTTTGCTTGTTTGTTTGTTTGTTTATTTGTTTGTTTGTTTGTTTGTAGCTCTTTACGTCAAATGGCTTCATTCCTTATTTGGAGCAATTTCTATTGAAAAAAAAAATTCTCTGTCTTCTTATCGTGAAAATAATTGCCAGCTGAATATTCTTCAAATTAATATAAAACGAATGTCACTTTTTGAAAATTTTAAATTTTACTGCTTTAGTCGCCGGCAAGATATAACTTGATTTTGAAACAATTCATTTCCAAATCGATTAAGTCAGAGCAATGTTAGTAACATCAAATTAATAACTAAACACCACCTTTGCTAATTGAATGATTTCGTTTGTTTTTAATGTGTATAAAGGGTGATAACGTACATGACGTCGTGTACTGTATCTATTATATACATACTAGCTGTCCCTTTTCGGCGTTGACCAGGAGTAATTTTACTTTCATTAATGATAAACATGGTTAAAATAAGATGTCTTGACCGGTAAAAAACAACATATTTTCACTGATGTGTCATGCTTAGATATAAATTTACATTTTTGTTGGGTTGTCACACTCAGCATTTTTATTGTTAAAAGCACAAATTGAATCAACGTACTTTCACAATGGATGTGTTCTTGTTTTTATTGTAAAACCTTGACAAAATAAATTCATACAAATCACTACGGTACAACGTCTTTTACTTGATTCTGTTGTTTCCCCCAATCCTTTCTAGAATCAGGCATATCAAGTCAGTGCAAAATGTTTTGCCGGTTTAAAATTTCATCTTGAAAATGAAAAATTATTTTTGAAAATCTTTATTCATAATAATAACGACCTTGCTATCTATAACTTGATTACGTTTGTCAACGAGCTTATAAATGCTTTGTTTGTAAAACTCATTAGGTTTTCATGTAAAATATGAATCTAACTCGTGTTCAATCTTCTCTCGTGGTATTAACTTAAGGTCATCTAAATGTTTTTTAATCTTAAGTGATAATCCGAAAAAATATTATACAGCATGAGGCAAGATTTCCTAACCAAATTCCTCTAGAAGACGTTTGGCCAATAGTGTTATGTGAGGACGAGCATTATCATGATGGAAGATGGCTTCCTTTCTGTTGATTAAAGAAGGTCGTTTTCAGGTTAACATGGCTGAAAATATTGCAGAAAAAATATGACTGATGCTTTAATAATCTGACAGAAAAGGTCATAAATTAATCATGGTAATATATTTAAATAATAACAATATGCATAAAATAAATTACAATGTTTTAAAATGTTCCTCTACAAGCAAACAAAAAAACTTTTATACTGACTAGATACTTACAAGGGAGACCACGTGAAGGTTGCCAATATGCATAAGTGAAAGTATTGCTATGGAATCGACTACATTTGAACTTGGTAAGCCCAGGCCAACATTCTGTATCATTATCCACTTTATCATGGCGACCAAAATTTAATTATATGAGTCGATACTACAAGTAACACGTTGCATGAAAATAATTTTTTAAAGTAGAGCAGGGGTTCTCAACGTTATTTTGCTTGTGGGCCCTCTGACAGCTATTTTATTATTCGTAGACCCCCATATATGTATATATACTTTTTAAATCAAATATTTCTTTCGAGGTAAGAATGACTCAATGAATAGATTTCGTTAAATTCTGAAACCTAAAATGCGATTGATATTATGTTTGTGTATTTTTGAGATGAGGATTGATAAGTTCTCATCTTGGATATTATTTTCACAACATTTAACATCCGACCTTGTTTAGGTACGCCTTGTCAAACTCGGGAATCTTCTTGTTGAAGCCTTTCATTTATATCCGTTATACCACACCACAACTCTTCAAGAACCTGTGACATAACGGATATAAGTGCTAAGTAATAATCAGTTCTAAGTGACTCTCCTGGAGGGTGGAGGTTCAATACCCAGTCATGGCTGACAGAATGAGAGCCAACTAGCTCTGTGGATTAAATAAAAAGTTTTGCTCAAAATTTTGTACCGATTCCTGAATTTGCACCATGGTGTCTTTCTTCATGCAGTGACGCAGTAGATAGAGGCGTTGAGTCTCTACGATTCCAGGTGAGCATTGTCTCAACATAATAGTTTCAATCCTACCCAAAGCAGGCCAGAGGATTAGTTGTCCAAAACATGGTGAGACAACAACAACTATGGAAAGCAGTAATTGCTGGGGATACAGTTGAAAGACTCAGTATTCCTATTCCATCGCGGTTAATCACCTGAAGAAGACCAGAGGATAAGTTGGTCGAAACGTAGTGAAACAGCAACAACTATGAAGATGAGGATAACAGTCTACAAAAAAAAATAATAAATACACAAAAAAAAAATAGATAGAAAAATTTTTGTGGGGTCTTCTTAAAGCTTTTGTGAACCCCGGTTGGGAATCCCTGGTGTAGAGTCTAGCTTTTAAAATTGTGACAGGAATCAATTTGCTTCTAGACTGTTGCTAATATTGTATTCATTTTCATGTGCTAACTTCAATCAATAAAGTTGTGTTTGAGCCAATTTATGACATTTTGGAAAGTTTAGCCTAAAACCTTCCATTTATTTCCTCCCGACGTTGATTGAGTTAGATGCTTTCAACATGTCAACTGGTTATGAAAAATAAGACTTCATTTATTGATTTATTTAAGCTTTTTTGCTCTCATCATAGCAGACGGTATCGATGGCTGATTTTTTTGTTATTTAGAAGAGTGAAGGATGCTTCAGTGTCTTTCTTGTGTAGTTCTCTGGAGATTCATTTTTCATTTAATTTGTAAAAATTATCTTTTTTTAAAATTCTAATCGCTCCAGACAACTTAATATAAGGAGTTAAAATTGAAAGAATACCACTTCAAGGTCAAGACTAGCCAATGATAAATATTATATAAATAAAATCTAACTCAGAAAACAATAATTCTTCTTCCTTCGTCAGGAGCATCACATATGGAATGTGAGTACAAAAGGACAAATAAGGTCCACTTTCTACTTTCTACAAAATGATGGAATTGTTAATAAAATTCACAATTCTTTCTGCAATCTAACCATCCTGAGTACTAATTATCTTCTCTCTATTCATGACTTGGCCACCAAATTCCAACCATGAATGTCCAACAGTCTTTGTCTTGTACAACATGGATTTTTTCGACTACTATTCTTATCTTGGGTGTTATTCTTGCAACGTTTTAGATGTCTTGTCAAACTCAAGAATCTTTATATTACTCGGGAATCTATATGAAATATCAAACTGAACCATTAATTAAAACTGTTGTGGTAATTGTTCTTGTTTCATCAACTGTGAGCGGGTAGAATTCTTAAGTAAATTTCATTTTATTCTTAGTATCGCCTATAATGAGAGTTGAACCTTCAACCTCCAGAAGACCGTCATTTAGAACTGAGTGTACTAAACAATTTTATCTGTTGTACCACTATCTGTCTAGGACATCTTTGATTAGAATAGTAGTCTGATAAACCAAAATTATCAAAAGAATCCAAAAAATCCAACTTATCCAAATAATCGAAATACTCAAAATAATCTAAATTATCTGAATAATCTGCATAATCCAAATTATCTGAATAATCGAAATAATACAAATTATCTGAATAATCTACATAATCCAAATTATCAAAAGAATCCAAATAATCCAAATTATCAAAAGAATCCAAATAATCCAAATTATCTAAAGAATGCAAATAATCCGAATTATCTAAATATTAATATAAATAATACAAATAACCCAAATCATCTAAATAATCGAAATAATCATAAATTATCTAAATAATCCAAATAATTCATATAAATAATCCAAATAACATATATCTAAAAAATCCAAATTATCTAAAGAATCCAAATAATCCAAATTATCTAAAGAATGAAAATAATCAAAATTATCTTAATAATCTAAATAGTCAAAATAATCCAAATTATCTAAATAATCGAAATAATCGTAAACTATCTTAATAATCCAAATAATTCATATTATCTAAAAAAAAATCCAAATAATCCAAATCATCAAAATCTAAAGAATGAAAATAATCCAAATTATCTAAATAATGCAAATAATCGTAAATTATCAAAATAATCCAACTAACCCAAATTATCTAAATAATCCAAATAATCCAAATTATCTAAAAATCTAAATAATCCAAATAATCCAAATTATCTAAATAATCTAATCGAAATTATCAAAATTATCTAAATAATCTACATAGTCCAAATAATCAAAATTATCTAAATAATATAAAAGTTGAAAATTATGTAAATAATCCAAATTATTTAAATAATCTAAATTATCTGAATAATCTAAATAATCCAAATTATCTAAATGATCCAAAATATCTGGATAATCTAAATAATCCAAATAATCTAAATAATCCAAATTATCTAAAGAATGTAAATAATCAAAAATATCTAAATAATCTAAACAATCAAAATAATCCAAATTATTTAAATAATACAAATAATTATAAATTATCTTAATAATCCAAATAATTCATATTATCTGAAAAATCCAAATAATCTAAATTATCAAAATTATCAAAATAATCCAAATTATCTAAAGAATCAAAACAATCCAAATTATCTAAATAATCCAATAAATTGTAAATTATCTAAATAATCCAAATTATCTTAATAATCCAAAATATCTAAACAATCTAAATAATCCAAATTATCTAAAGAATCTAAAAAATCTAAATAATCCAAATTATCTAATAAATCCAAATAAACCAAATTATCCAAATAATCCAAATAATCCAAATTATCTAAATAATCCAAATTATCTTTATAATCTAAATAATCCAATTTATTTAAATATTCTAAATAATCCAAATTATTTAAATAATCCAAATAATCCAAAATATCGAAAGAATCCAAATAATACAAATTATCTAAATTATCTAAATAATCCAAATTATCAAAATAATCAAATAATCTAAATTATCTAAAGAATCCAAATAATCCAAATTATCTAAATAATCCAAATTATCAATCCTCATTTCAATAATTCTGTAACAGTCTTTGTTTTATCTCTGTTCAATGATATAGTGAGACACTTTGGGGGAGGAGGAAGTTTGATTTTGAATAGGCCTCACACTCACAAGACTTTAAGCCACCCATATTTTTATCTGTAGGATAAAGCCAAGAGAAGCGTTTGTCAGATTTATTGACAATTTTGCATATTTGTGTCCAAATTTGACCATAAAACAAAGAATGTTGGACATTCATGACTGAAACTTCGTGGACAGGTCAGGTATAGACTGAAGTATATTAATATCAAATATGGTTGGGTTGCAGAAAGGATTGTGACTTTTATTAACCATTCCATGGGCGGCACTTTTAATATTATTGTGAGAGATGTTAGTGAAAGTATTTCGCCTGATAAAATAAATACAAAACTATTGTCAGCAAGCGATTGTTTTATCAATATGGTTTTTATAAATGTACAAAAATAAATGTACAAAAATAAATGTACGAAAATAAATGTACAAAAATACATGTACGAAAATAAATGTACAAAAATAAATGTACAAAAATAAATGTACGAAAATAAATGTACGAAAATAAATGTACGAAAATAAATGTACAAAAATAAATGTAAAATATATATGTACAAAAATAAATCTACAAAAATAAATGTACAAAAATAAATGTACAAAAATATATGTACAAAAAAATGTATGAAAAGATTTCATATATCGCGATTTCATAGATACTATTTTTGTGGAATCAGCCTGTATTTTAGCTAGAGAAATGTATGGGTTCATACCTTCCCCATAAGTGTTAACATATCAGTAAATATAGCGTATCAGATGAAATTTGGAGATGACAAGTCTATTACATTGAGAGTTATTATGCTACTTGCAGTCTGACTGTTCTATTCTGATGCCAATTATATTCTTATCCATTTTTCGTTGGCAGGGGCGAAGATGTTGCACGATTCTTCTCTCAGAACATTATTATCTTCATGAAAAAGGACACGGGCAATGCATTCCACTTAAAATATACTTTATGAATCTTAAGTATGTATATTCATTCCTTTAACTGAGAGCTTTTCTCGATTCTGTTTAGAGTGGGGGTGGGTAGGAGTGTTACAAGAAAAGGGGAACCTTTTCTTGTAAGTAAGAAAAACATTAGATAAGTAAAAATGAGATTAGGATAGACCGAGATTCAAACTTTGTAAACAAGGTTCAGAAATGGGATTTCTCATTGTTCAGTTTCACATAAAATTGTTTAGATATTTTGTTGTAAAAGGAATTTCAATTGTTTAATCCTTTTTATGAAAACTGAATTAAAATAAGGTCAGCTAGAGAAGAACGAACAATAGCAATTTAAATATGTTGAAAAATAGGTTAGGAAAAAATAGCAGTGAAAATTTTTTGTCTGCAGAAATGGTTTGGAAATGTGCCGAACCACACATGTTTAGGTCACATGGGTCAATCACGTTGACAGACACACGTATGACGTCATGGCAGAAATGAATTCTCAATATAGGAGCTAGTTCAGTCAAAGAAGAAGGAAGTCGGGGCAGTCGGGCAGAGAGAGCTGTCAGCAAAGGCAGTCAGAGGAGGGTCCCTTTAGAAGCGAAGGGAAAACCTTTAATCATGTAGAAACAACTTTGAATTCCTGGATGTGATCATCATTTTGACCGGTCAAATGGAATAAAAGAACATCTCATATTTTTGTAACTGCCGTCTTCGTGTCGTCATTCTACCAAATTGAAGGTAATGTGAAATCATTGTTATTAATGAACTTTGTATAACCCATCTTAAGTAATGTGTCCCCCTCTCCATCATAAGTAATGACTGTCTCCCCTCCTGTATTCTAAGAACTGATCACCCTCCCTCCTCACTAATATATGTAAGTAAGAAGAAACACATCAAAACAGTATAAATATCATCTCTCCCTCATCGTCTATCGTATATATGCCCGTTATCTTGAAAAGACCCCACCCCTATGCAACAGGAGGTACGAAGGGTCTAAGCGCTCCTATCTACCAGTATTTTATATTAATTTAAGAATATCACTCTATCGTAACTGAAATCCAGCTTTCAATCAACTTTAAAATTTAGAAAATATTTATTTATATATTTTACAGTTTTTAAACTCGGAAATATCTAGATTATCACTAGAATAATGCTGTTGTCATAACAACAACATATTATTTTCATTGTTTTGACTCTCGGGCATATATCCGATACAGTTAGACACATTTAATCAACCAAGAACCACATCACTTTATATAAAAGCATATAAGATATCACGGATACACACTCGAGAGTCAAAACAATGAAAAGAATATGCTGTTGTCATAACCCTAGTTATCACAAAGCATTTTCGCACCATCTTTCTCCCTTGCATAAACTTAAATTAAAGTAAATATACGGTTGTACATCTAAACAATATGATATAAATGTGGGTGTACCTCAGGGGTGGATCCTTAGACCTTTATTATTCTTAATATTGATAAAAACTTCCCCGATAAAATTGTCCCTGAGATGGGTATATTTGCTGATGACACCACACTCTATAACAGGCATGAGAGGAGAACAAATGAACACATACCTAAGAAAATGGCAGAAACACTAGAGGAAGACCTCCAATCTGTATTGGATTGGGGGACAAAAATGGATGGTCACTTTCAATACTGCCAAGACTAAGCTTGTTTCCTTCAATAATTACAAGAAACCGTCTCAACCACTAATAGCAATGGCCAAAGACTCTTTATCTGAAAGTACTTTCTTCAAACTCCTTCGCTTAACGTTCACAGAGAACATGAGTTGGAACAGATTCATCAAGAGCATTGCTAAGGCTGCTGCGAAGAAGGTGGGCTCTCTCTACCGTGCTAGAAAGTTACTTATGCCTGAAAGTATCCTGTACCTCTATAAGGCCACCATTCGCCCATGTATAGAGTATTGTTGTCACATTTGGGCTGGTGCATCTGCTACTAGTCTCTCACTTCTAGACAGGGTTCAAAAGAGAGTCACCAACCTGATAGGTCCTGAACTGTCATCCAAGCTGTAACTTATGTCCCATCGACGAAATTTTGCATCTCACTGCCTGTTTTACAAGTATCTTACTGGTGGATGCTCTGATGAACTACAAGCCCTTATACCCCCTCGACGTATATACCCCTGTCAAACCCGACAAGCAGCAAAGTCCCACCCCACACAGTAGAGATCCCTAGATGTAAGAAAGCCTTCTACTCCGATAGTTTCTTCCCCAGAAATGCTAGACTCTGGAATTCTCTTCCGGGTTCTTGCTTCCACAACTGTACTGACATGCAGTGTAATATGAACAGTCATCTTGCTGCTCAACTCCCTACATAGTATCCCTGCAACTTATGTCCCTGATAGTACATCAAAGTGGCACTGTGCCTTGTTTGGAATGAAAATGTATACATATAAGAGTCCCAAACATGGAACTCATAATTGCATTTTCAGCTCAAATTTGAATGAAATTTCAACCATTGCTAAATGATTTACAATTATATAAATTTGTTTTAATAAATTCAAGAAATTCTGTGATCATTTTAAACCCATAACTTGTGTATCTGCTTTTATATAAAACGTTCTTGATTACTTTGGCATATGATGGATATACTATATCACTTATTAAAGTTATGGATCTCTTTCCTACGGCGATATGATGTGACACAAGGGTCGGAAAATGTGATTTGAAAAGCCAGTACCCTAGAGAAAGAGCATTCAGGCCTGCAAGAAAAGTTTGGACAGCCCTGTCAGAATTCCCCAGTAAAAGTGCCCATGGCGATTAGCAATTAATTAACCTCTTCTCAAGGGGAGAAGGCAAAGTCTGGGCGGATGGACTTCCTAGAACTGCACAGGATCAGAGATATATCTCAGTGAATAAGGAACAAGCTATCTCAACAAATGAACTAGTCTCTGTTGGTTTTTATACTAAGGGAAAAATTTTGGCTGGAACACTTGTTTAAGGGTGCAAGAATGTCTCGGTATAAAGGGTTCATTTTAGAGTTTGTATTTTAGCTAGTATTTCATATGACTCATATTGTATATTAGCTTGCACCCCGGTGTTGTCCGGAAAGTAATGAATCCCATATGTTTCTTTTTATTTATTTTTAAAAATTTCTAACAACCAAATATGTTCTATGATGAAGACGTGTCAGGGCATCCTTTCCTGCCTTGAAAATGTACAAAACCGATTCTTCCTTTTTCTTACAGCAAAGACATTTCTCTGCTCTATCGTTATTTTCATGGCAGGTGCTCGACTGAGCTTTGATTTATGGTCTCCTCCCCTGTAAAACATTTACGACAAAAACTCTGCTACAACTGTCAATAATTACCCTTACTCTCTATTTGCTAAAAACTAAACCATGAGAAAAGTTTTTTTTTCCGAAAACCGTCCGTCTATGGAACACAATACCTTGAGATTTCTCCCCAGCTGACTATAACATGGTCGTTTTTAAGTCCAATGTAAACAAATTCTTGTTGATGCGACCTCTTAAATAATCAACTTCTGCCCCATCGCCACAACCACAGTGTTGTTTCACCCTCTACCCGACTCTCATTTAACTCTTATCATCGAATGGCCTTTAGGCCTTGATAAGTAGTGAATTTTTAATAATAAAAAAAGAGTAGCACATGATCTTTACTGTTTGTGGATATCCTTGTTGATTCAACAATATTTTTAAAAAAATTGATAAAAAATTATTACCACCATTATATTTGGAGGATGACATTCAAGAGATAGAAGTGAATTCTATCCGATGGAAAAACGATAATTTCTTATCTTTGCAATAAATATTCCATTTATTGTATTCTAACTCAGTATACACTGGTGATATAATACCAAGAAGTTATTTCCCTTTGTTTATCCTAACAATAGTTACAGAGACTAGGAATTTCACAAGCGCCGAAGAATATTTGAGTTATCTATATTCCATCTTAGAAAATAGAGTAAAAATGAACGTTTGTATTATTTGGATTCTTGAGTGCAATTTTTATAACGTTTCGATCGATGTAACCTCCGACCTTCTTCAGATGAATCTTGTTGAACTCAGGAATTTGGATGGAATTTCTTCACGGGAAAAGCATGCTATCGTTCTGTCAGCTATACCTGGATAGAGGTCCTAAGTAATTCACAATTGTATTTTTCGGTCGCCCACACCGAGAATTGAACCTTCAATCTTCAGGTGAATACCACTTTTACAATTGATTTTTCCAAGTACTCTAACCACTGCGCCATGGGTTCTTGCAGACAATTCTAGTATGAATTTTAGGAGCCTTAAACCTATTTTTATTTCGAGTTGTAAATATCACTATTTATTACTAATTATTATTACTATATATATATATATATATATATATATATATATATATATATATATGTATATATATATATACATATATATATACATATATATATATACATATATATATATATATACATATATATCTACATATGTATATATATATATATACATATATGACACATCCCTGTTTCACTCCCGTGTCAACCCTGAAGGGCTCTGTTTCATCTCCACTACTACTGAGGACTGTAGCTGACATATTATCATGTAGCAGTCTCAGTACCCGGATGTACCTTGCTGGGCATCCAAACCTTGCAAGAACCAGCCAAAGGGCTTGACGGTTCACAGAGTCAAAGGCTTTAG
>NC_136491.1:71468324-71520824 GCF_053919585.1 Euprymna scolopes | reverse complement strand
GGACAATTTGTTTTTCTTTTTTTTTTCTTTTTTTTTATATGAAGTTAATCAGAACAGGTATATACATGTTTACAGCACCTGTTACTCAAAGAAACATATTCGAGCTCTAAGAAGATTTGTGTTTCCAGATATTTATGAATGTACGTATTGATTAACACAAATCATTTCATAAGCTTTTACAACAAACGGTAAACAAAACAACAACAAAAAGCGTTCCGAGAAAACAGGTGACTTTTCTTTGGCATCATCGATTTCAAATGACCGCAAAGATTCTATCTATTTGAATCAGGTGGCTTTTATTACATGTGAACACGTGTCCTGAATATGAGTTTAGATTAGATCCGGTGTTGAAATCCTTAATTCGGAAGCTGTGGAGAGTAGTTCTAAACAGTTTATCAGCCATGAGACTATTCTCTATCTCGACAAATCTACGATCAAACCATGTATGGAGTATTGTCGTCATATTTGAGCTGGTGAATCTATGTCCCGTCCCGTTGTTACGCTTTGATAATCGGCGACGCTCAGCGAAAGGCAGCTGTTTTGACGTCATGTTCCGAGCAAAGCCGAGTGGCCAGTTAGTTACGTCTGGTTCAAATTCTGCATAAGTACCTTTTTTTTTTTTTTTCAAGAGTTTTTGTGCTTCAAGTTCTTAATATTTTCAAATATATTTATTCATGGTATTATCTTTAACTAGTTATTCATCATTTTTTTTTTCAAGAGTTTTTGTGCTTCAAGTTCTTAATATTTTCAAATATATTTATTCATGGTATTATCTTTAACTAGTTATTCATCATTTTTTTTTTTTTTTTCAAGAGTTTTTGTGCTTCAAGTTCTTAATATTTTCAAATATATTTATTCATGGTATTATCTTTAACTAGTTATTCATCATTTTTTTTTTTTTTTCAAGAGTTTTTGTGCTTCAAGTTCTTAATATTTTCAAATATATTTATTCATGGTATTATCTTTAACTAGTTATTCATCATTTTTTTTTTTCAAGAGTTTTTGTGCTTCAAGTTCTTAATATTTTCAAATATATTTATTCATGGTATTATCTTTAACTAGTTATTCATCATTTTTTTTTTTTTTCAAGAGTTTTTGTGCTTCAAGTTCTTAATATTTTCAAATATATTTATTCATGGTATTATCTTTAACTAGTTACTCATCAAATTATGTACTAGTGTGATAAGATTTAATGAATTTTTGGTACTTGTACAGAATTTGAACCAGACGTAACTAACTGTCCGCTCGGCTTTGCTCGGAACATGACGTCATGTTTGATTGGAATCTGACGTAAGATGCCGATCAATGTGCGGCAAAGGAGCAGACGATCTTTGGAGAAAATATTGGAAGAAAAAAATCAATAAATTAAGTAAACAACGCACCCTCAAACGGCCTCCCCTAACAACTTTTTACAAGATGAATATTTCCACCTTAGAGTTGCAGATGCCGGAAGATGTAGTTTCATATTGTCAAACAAAATGATTAATCGCCGCAAAGAAAAAAAAAAAAAAAAATGCGACCGTAGAAAAGTCTACCCAATCCTAAGGAAATATTCCGGCTGTTTTAATTTAATTAATTAAAAAAAAAAAAATGGTTTCATAGCCACACCTTACAGAAAAGGAAATGTTCATGAAAAGAAAAAAACAAGTTTACTTTACTTAGTTACAAAATAAAGAAAAATGAAAAAAAAAAAAAGAAGAAAAATACACGAAAAACACATAAAAAAAAGTGCTTTTTTTTTTTTTTTTTTACTTAAAAAACATGAAATACTCAAAAAGGGGTTTCTTATTAATTTTCGGTGACAAAAAAAAAAAAAAAATGATGAATAACTAGTTAAAAATAATACCATGAATAAATATATTTGAAAATAGTAAGAACTTGAAGCACAAAAACTCTTGAAAAAAAAAAAAAAAAAAAGGTACTTATGCAGAATTTGAACCAGACGTAACTAACTGGCCACTCGGCTTTGCTCGGAACATGACGTCAACTGTCGGTTTTCGCCAATCGTCGCCGATTATTAAAGCGTAACAACGCTACTTAAGAAAAATACCGAAAAAAACATTTAAATATAATAAAATCACCTGATAAATTAAAAAAAAAAAAAAAAAAACTACCATAACAATTTCTGTTTTGTTTTTGTAACAATTTTTTTTTTTAAGTGAAAAAGGTAGGTAATCTTGAAGAAAGAGAGAGCCTGTTTCCTCCGTTTAACTATAGGTGGCGTTACTGTCTGTCTACCCAGTTATGGAAGCACAAAATGTATATAATGGCACCCTTGAAATAAAAATAAATGTTTTTTATTATATTTTGATTTTAAACATGTTTTTTTTGGGGGGGGGTTGTAAACATATTTAAGTTTTATTTTTTTTTCAAACATATTTACGTTTTTTGTTTTGTTTTTGCAAACATACTTAAGTTTTATTTTTTCAACCATATATACGTTTTTTTTTTTGTTTGTTTGGACTCTTTCTTTGATCACGCGCACACACACACACACACACACACACACACACACACACACATATATATATATATATATAAATACTCGCGGAAAAGGTAAAATAAGTGCAGAAAAATTAAGAAAAAGGGGGGGGCATAAAAAAAGATAAAAGAAAAACACGTTGATTTTTTTTATTATTATAAGAGCGTAAAAAATACTCACGGAAAAACGGGTGTACCCACAAATATGTTTAAAAGAAAAATATAGCAAAAACATTTAGTTTATGCTTGCAAAAAAACAAAAAAAAAAACCGTAAATGTTTGAAAATAAACAAGCAACAAAACGTAAATGTTTGGAAAAATAAAACTTAAATATGTTTGCAAAAAAAACAAAAAAAAACATGTTTAAAATTAAAATATAACAATAACATTTATTTTTATTTCAAGGGTGCCATTATATACATTTTGTGCTTCCGTAACTGGGTGGACAGACAGTAACGCCACCTATAGTCAAACGGAGGAAATAGGCTCTCTTTTTCTTCCAGATTACTAAAAGGAAAACATGCACGTTTGTTTTTTTGGACCATTTTTTTTTTTTTTTTTGTCGACGAAAATTAATAAGAAAACTTTTTGTGTATTTCATGCTTTTTAAGTTAAAAAAAACAACTCTTTTTTATGTGTTTTCGTGTATTTTTCTTTTTTTTTCTTCATTTTTCTTTATTTTGTAACTAAGTAAAGTAAACTTTTTTTTCTTTTTCATGAATATTTCCTTTTCTGTAGGGTGTGGCTATGGAACCGTTTTTATTTTTATTTTCTTTAATTAATTAAATTAAAACAGCCGGGATATTTCCTTAGGATTAGGTAGACTTTTCTACGGTCGCATATTTTTTCTTTGGAGCGATTAATCATTTTGTTTGACAATATGAAACTACATCTTCCGGCATCTGCAACTCTAAGGTGGAAATATTCATCTTGTAAAAAGTTGTTAGGGGAGGCCGTTTGAGGGTGCGTTGTTTACTTAATTTATTGATTTTTTTTCTTCCAATATTTTCTCCAAAGATCGTCTGCTCCTTTGCTGCACATTGATCGGTATCTTACGTCAGATTCCAATCAAACATGACGTCATATTCCGAGCAAAGCCGAGCGGACAGTTAGTTACGTCTGGTTCAAATTCTGTACAAGTACCAAAAATTAGATTCAGCCTTAAATAACCAGTAAAGAGGCTTAGATATGGGGCTCCCAGAATTATATGGTAACTCGTTTTCCACATATATGACGCTTAGCATCTCGTGGCCTCATACACTGTAACACAAAACAAAATAATCCAACAGCTCTAACCATTGTTAGCAATCCTCCAGACAAACCCATTAAAACCCATCAATTTGAGTGGCCTTTGGGCCTTAATAAACGGTGACTCGCTAGTACATACAAAATCAGTTGTGAGTATGACATGGAACGATATAAATAAATAGTTAAAGAAAGCAGTACGTATAAATATTTTAAGATATTAAAAAATTAATGTATAAAAACTGTTACAAAAGTCACTGCATTTAGTATTAAATAATCTGAAAAAGGATTGATATGTCGCAAAATAAAATATTCAACAAATTTGGCAGAACACTTCTGCCCTAGTGTAAGAAAAATGTTGCAGGTTTTAGGCTTGGAAGTGTTTCTGTCAATTTTTCTTTTAAAATTATAGTTATTGTTGTCATCATCATCATCATCATCATCATCATCAATAAATACATAAAAGATAGTGCAAAGTCGACTGCAAAGAAGGTGGGCTCCCTCTACCGGGCTAGAAATCTTCTCACTCCTGCTAGTATCCTGTATTTCTACAAAGTCACCAATCAACTATGTATGATGCATTGTTGCCATATCTAGGCTGGTGCACCAACCACTCATATTTCCCTCTTGTACAGGGTGCAAAAAAGAATCTATAACCTAATAAGTCCTGTACTGTCTACCAAGCTCCAACTCCTGTCCCATCACTCCAATGTTGCATACTTGTGTTTATCTTACAAGTATTTCAATGAAATGTTTATCAACTTGCTACCCCTGATTAACCCGACAAACAGCAAAAATCCCACCCTTTCACTGTAGAGGTTCCAAGATGACAGGTGGCTTTTCTCTCTAATAGCGTCTTTTCTAGAATCTCTTGTTGTTGGAATTTCCTTCCTGTTTCCTGTTTCCCTAACTGCATCAACATTAATTGTGTTGAAGGAGTGTAAGGCCAGATGAACTAGATGAGAACTCAGATATGGAGAAAGTATATTTGGATAGTGAGGTTATTGAGGTTGTCCAGAAGTTTTGTTGCCTTGGTGATATTATTAAGTGGGAAACAGGTGCTATAAGCATTAGGAGTAGATGGAACAAATTTACTGCCATTACTAACCAATACAGCGTTACCATCGTCGACCATGGGAAGAGTCTATCAGGCATGTGTATGCAGTGTAATGGTGTATGAAAGTGAAACTTTGTCTGTGAAGATTGAGGACATGCGTTGCATGAAGATAAATGATATGAAAATAATGCGATGGATGCTTAATGTAAATCTTAAAGACCGGCTTAGATCTGATGACCTCAGAGGAACATTAAATCTAGAGAGTATAAGGAGATATGTGAAGAACAGGAAACTTCTATGGTGTTGCCAGGTTGAAAGAATAAGAGTTCTTGAGTTAATAGATATAGAACGGTTGGGGTAGCAGTGTCAGTTAGTAGGGGGAAGGCTAAGGAAAACATGGGAGGAAATGATAAAGATGGATTTCAATAAAGACGTGGCCAAAGATAGGTTAGTTTGGAAGTCAACTTCTAAAAGCATGTAAAACGGACGTTAAACCGATGATGATGATGATGATGATGATGATGATGTCTCTTCTTATTTCTGCTTCAACAGTTAATCCACTCTTATTTATATTTCCCCCCTGCAATTCTCTTCTTCCTCAATCAACGCTTTGTCTCGATGGCGAGATCATCACAAACATGCTTCGCACACCTGATTAGATTTCCAATTAGGTCTTCTTTGTTGCGAGATAAGAATGCCTCACGGGCAGCCATCTTTACTTCATTTTGGTGAATATTCAGGTTTGAGGTCCACATGTAATCTCGTGTTGTTGATTTCAGTGAGAATCGTGCAAACATAGAAAATATTGATTGTCACTATGTTCGCATCGATTCCCCTAATCTGCTCAAGTGTATCGATGATTTCTATAAAAGTATTTGCATACAACACTTACTACTTGTCCTCTTATTACACTCCATCTTATTTCAATCATTTTCTTAACGCTGTAAAGTGACTGGTCCAATACATTAGTTAATATTGTTCTACAAAGCCTTGATTATATTGCCTGATAAGTGCCATGGCTTACTTCGATTTTGTCGGATGGTTACTGATTGTGATTGTATTATCCCATAATATCGATTACTTGTACCACCCTCGACGTACTCTGTCTAGCAACAAAATCCCGCCACTTTACTGTAAAGGTATCAAGATGCCGGAAGGTCTTCTATACTAATAGTTTTTTTTTTCGGAGGGGGGGGGGTGTTCAAACTGATAGACTTTAGAATTATTTCCCTGCTTTGCTGACTGTACTAACATACATACATTTAAATGTAATGCGAACAGGCATCTCGCTCCTCTCCTTGCATCGTCCCAAATAGTAATCCCTTACATTCAAATTTCAATATGTCTTGTTTGGAATGAACAAGAATAAAAAAAATTAGATTGGTTAATAAATATACCAACAATAATGCAAAATAACAGCAAACAGTTCAAACTTTTTTGGGGGTTTGTTTTTTTTTTCGTTTTAAACCTCATCTCAGGAGCCGGGAGCCGGAAGTTAATTTCCAACTCCTAGTAAAAGCACACTTCAGCCGATTAGTTGTATACATATTTCCTTCTTTCTGAAGATGAAGCACAAATAAATAATTAAATAAGTAATTCTAATTGCATCCAAGTGAAACATATAATAATATAATTGTTACTTATAAAATATTATAACAATTTAATAATAATAAACACAATTAAACAATAATTTAAGAACCTATGCAAGCCTACACTACGACTGCTGACTTACTACTCCTGGCTCCAGACATAAACACATCTCCACCAAATGCTTGTATTGTTGTACATATTTATTTTTTCTTCATTCGTAAGATGAGACATACCTTGAAAATTCAAAGAACATAACAACACGGTACCATCCTATTTTGACGCATTACGTTCGTAAATTAATAATTTATAATAAAAAAAATAGATTAAAATCTTTCAATATTGTCATTTGTCCTGTCTCATATTCAACGGTGTTTTTTTATTCTAAAAGAAAAAAAACTGCATTGTCATAACCTTCAAACGCAGCTTCTTATAAAAGTAAAATAATATTACTCGTCATAAAATGAAAATAATATTACTAGTAATCAAACGAAAAAAATATCAATAGTAATAATAATAATATTACTAATAATCAAATGAAAAAAATAATATTACTAGTAATCAAATGAAAAAAAATAATATTACTAATAATCAAATGAAAAAAAAATAATATTACTAGTAATCAAATGAAAAAAAAATAATATTACCAATAATCAAATGAAAAAAAAATAATAGTAATCAAATGAAAATTTTTTTTTAAATATTACTAGTAATCAAATGAAACAAATAATATTAAAAGTAATCAAATGAAAAAAAAATATTACTAGTAATCAAATGAAAAAAATATTACTAGTAATCAAATGAAAAAAAATATTACAAGTAATAAAATAAAAAAAACTATTAATAGTAATCAAATAAAAAAATAATATTACCAATAATCAAATGAAAAAATAATATTACTAGTAATCAAATGAAAAAAATAATATTACTAGTAATCAAATGAAAAACAATAATATTAATAGTAATCAAATGAAAACAAATATTACTAGTAATAAAATGAAAAAAAAACTATTAATAGTAATCAAATGAAAAAAATGATATTACCAGTAATCAAATGAAAAAAATAATATTACTAGTAATCAAATGAAAAAAAATATTACTAGTAATAAAATTTAAAAAAATATTAATAGTAATCAAATAAAAAAAATAATATTACCAGTGATAAAATGAAAAAAAATAATATTACGAGTAATCAAATGAAAAAAAAAATATTACGTGTAATCAAAAGAAAAAATAATATTACTAATAATCAAATGAAAAAAAAACATAATGTTACTAGTAATCAAATGAAAAGTAATATTACCAGCAATAAAATGACAAAAATAATTATAGTTATCAAATTAAAAAAATAATATTAATAGTAATCGAATGAAAAAAATAATATTAATAGTAATCAAATGAAAAAGAATAATATTACTACTAATCAAATAAAAAAAATAATATTACCAGTAATAAAATAAAAAAAGTAATATGAATAGTAGTAAAATGAAAAAAATAATATTCTAGTAATCAAGTAAAAAATAATATTACAAGTAATCAAATGAAAAAGAAATAATATTACCAGAAATAAAATGAAAAAAAAATATTAATAATAATCAAATGAAAAAAATAATATTACTAGTAATCAAATGACAAAAATATTAATAGTAATCCACTAAATACATAATATTACTAATAATCAAATGAAAAAAAATATTACTAGTAATCAAATGAAAAAAATATTAATGGTAATAAAAAAAATAATATTACTATTAATCAAATGAAAAATAAATGATATTACCAGTAATAAAATAAAAAAATATATTAATAGTAATCAAATGAAAAAAAAAAATATTACCAGTAATAAAATAATATTACTAGTAATAAAGTGAAAAAAATGTTCCTAGTAATCAAATAAAACAATAATATTACTAGTAATCAAATGAAAAAGAAATAATATCAATAGTAATCGAATGAGAAAAATAATAATACTAGTTATCAAATGAAAAAAAATTAATATTACTAGTAATGAAATAAAAAATATTATTAGTAAGCAAATGAAAAAAAATAATATTACCAGCAATCAAATGAAAAAAATAATATTACAAGTAATCAAATGAAAAAAAAATAACATTGGCATTAATAAAATAAAAAAATATTACTAGTAATAAAATGAAAAAAAAATATTAATAGTAATCAAATGACAAAAAATTATTACCAGTAATCAAATGAAAATAACTATTAACGATAATCAAATAAAAAAGTAATATTACTAGTAATCAAATGAAAATAATAATAATACCAGTAATCAAATGGAAAAAAATAATATTACTAATAATCAAATGAAAAAAAATATTGCTAGTAATCAAATGAAAAAAAATATTACTAGTAATCAAATTAAAAAAATATGAATAGTAATCTAATGAACAGAAAATATTACTATTAATCAAATCAAAGAAAAATAATATTACCTGTAATCAAATGAAAAAAAAATATTACCAGTAATAAAATAAAAAAATACTACTGATAATCAAATGAAAAAAATATTACCAATAATAAAATAAAAAATATTACTAATAATCAAGTGAAAAAAAAATATTACAAGTAATCAAATGAAAAAAATATTAATAGTACTCAAATTAAAAATTATATTACTAGTAATCAAATGAACAATAAATAATATTATCATAATAAAATGAAAAAAATTATATTAGTAATCAAATGAAAAAAAGGATATTACCAGTAATAAAATAAAAAAAATAATATTACTAGTAATAAATGAAAAAAAAATGTTCCTAGTAATCAAATAAAAAAATAATATTAGTAGTAATTAAATGAAAACAAAAATAATATTATTAGTAGTTAAATGAAAACAAAAATAATATTAATAGTAATCGAATGAAAAAAAAATAATATTACTAGTAATCAAATGAAAAAAAATATTATTGGTAATCAAATGAAAAAAAAAAGATATTACTACTAAGCAAATGAAAAAAAAATAATATTACTAGTAATCAAATGAAAAAAAATAATATTACCAGTAATCAGATGAAAAAAAAATTAATACTAATCAAATGAAAAAGAAAATATTACCAGTAATCAAATGAAAAAAAATATGAATAGCAATCTAATGAACAAAAAATGTTACTAGTAATCAAATGAAAAAAATAATAATACCAGTAATCAAATGAAAAAAAATAATAATACCAGTAATCAAATGAAAAAAATAATATTACTAATAATCAAATGAAAAAAATAATATTACTAATAATCAAATGAAAAAATAATATTACTAATAATCAAATCAAAAAAATAATATTACTAATAATCAAATGAAAAAATAATAATAATAGTATTCAAATGAAAAAAATAATATTACTAGTAATCAAATGAAAAAATAATATTACCAGAAATCAAATGAAAAAGAAATAATACTACCAGCAATAAAAGGAAAAAAATAATAGTAGTTAACAAATGAAAAATAATATTACTAGTAATAAAATGAAAAACAAATAATATTACCAGTAATCAAATGAAAAAAAAATAATTCAACCAGTAATCAAATGAAAAAAAATTATATTAATAATAATCAAGTGGAAGAAAATTTTACTAGCAATCAAATGAAAAATAATATTACCAATACTAAAATGAAAAAAAAAATAATTATAGTAATCAAGTGGACAAAAAATATTAATAATAATCGAATGAAAGAAAATATTACCAGTAATAAAATAAAAAATATTATTAATAATCAAGTGAAAAAATAATATTACTAGTAATCAGATGAAAAAATATTAATAGTAATCAATTAAAAAATAATTATACTAATAATCAAATGAAAAAATTAATATTACCAGTAATAAAATAGAAAACAATAATATTACCAGTAATAAAATGAAAAAAATATTAATAGTAATAAAATAAAAACATAATATTACTATTAATCAAATGGAAAAAAATAATGTTCCTAGTAATCAAATAAAAAAATAATATTACTAGTAATCAAATGAAAAAAATAATATTACTACTAAGCAAATGAAAAAGAAATAATATTACTGGTAATCAAATGAAAAAAATAATATTACCAGTAATCAAATGAAAAAAAAATAATGTTACCAGGAATAAAATAAAAAAATATTAACAGTAATAAAATGAAAAAAAATAATATTACTAGTAATCAATGAAAAAATATGACTAGTAATCAAATTAAAAAAAAATCTTACTAGTAATCAAATTAAAAAGAAATATTACTAATAATCAAATGAAAGAGAAATATTACTAATAATCAAATGAAGGAAAATAATATTACTAGTAATTAAATGAAGAAAATAATATTACTAGAAATCAAATGAAAAAATATTACTAGTAATCAAATGAAAAAAATTATATTAATAGTAATCAAATAAAAAAATAATATTACTTGCAATCGAATGAAAAAAATAATATTAATAGTAATCAAATGAAAAAGAAATAATATTACTGGTAATCAAATGAAAAAAATAATATTACCAGTAATCAAATGAAAAAAAAAATAATGTTACCAGGAATAAAATAAAAAAATATTAACAGTAATAAAATGAAAAAAAATAATATTACTAGTAATCAATGAAAAAATATGACTAGTAATCAAATTAAAAAAAAATATTACTAGTAATCAAATTAAAAAGAAATATTACTAATAATCAAATGAAAGAGAAATATTACTAATAATCAAATGAAAAAAAATAATATTACTAGTAATTTAATGAAAAAAAAAATAATGTTACCAGGAATAAAATAAAAAAATATTAACAGTAATAAAATGAAAAAAAATAATATTACTAGTAATCAAATAAAAAAATATTACTAGTAATCAAATGAAAAAAAATATTACTAGTAATCTAATGAAGAAAATAATATTACTAGTAATCAAATGAAAAAATATAACTAGTAATCAAATAAAAAAAATAATATTAATAGTAATCAAATAAAAAAATAATATTACTTGTAATCTAATGAAAAAAAAATATTAATAGTAATCAAATGAAAAAGAAATAATATTACGAGCAATCAAATGAAAAAAAATAATATTAATAGTAATCAAATGAAAAAAATAATATTAATAGTAATCAAATGAAAAAAAATAATATTAATAGTAATCAAATGAAAAAAATAATATTAATAGTAATCAAATGAAAAAATTATATTACTAAGAATCAAATGAAAGAAATAATATTAATAGTAATCAAATGAAAAAAAATATTATTGCTTGTAATCAAATAAAGAATAATATTAATACTAATCGAATTAAAAAAAATATTATCACTAGTAATCAAGAGAAAAAATATTACTAGTCATCAAATAAAAAATAATATTAATAGTAATCAAATGAAAAAAAATAATATTAATAGTAATCAAATGAAAAAAAATAATATTACTTGTAATCAAATGAAAAAAATAATATTAATGATAATCAAATGAAAAAAATAATAATACCAGTAATCAAATGAAAAAAATAATATTACTAGTAATCAAATGAAAAAAAATAATATTAATAGTAATCAAATGAAAAAAAAAATAATATTAATAGTAATCAAATGAAAAAAAATAATATTAATAGTAATCAAATGAAAAAAAATAATATTAATAGTAATCAGATGAAAAAAATAATATTAATAGTAATCGAATGAAAAATAAATAATATTACTATTAATCAAATGAAAAATATAATATTACTTTTTTTTTTTTACATAGGCGTCACCACTTATCAAGGCCGATAGGCCACTCAAGGATAAGGGTTAAAGAGTGTAGAGTAGTCAAAAGGACAATATAGTAATCGATAGTAATGGAAGTTCGGTAAATTTGTTAACTTAAGTGGAACGGCTCATCAGAAACTTGTTCACGTTGGACTTGAAGACAACCATATTATAGACAGCTGGAAAGCAGGAAAACCGAAGACAATTCCACAGGCGTGCAGTTCTAAGAAAGAAGCTTTGTTCATGGAATCTATGTTTAGGTTTAGGCACAGATAAAGAGTAGGGAAAATTATTGATAATGTTTTCAGCTAGTCTAGTGTTTCTTGTGAAAGTTTGGCGAGGGGGGACCATAGATTGAAGCTCAGCTGAACACTTTCCATGAAAATATCGATAAAGCAGAGACAAACTCGCAGCATCTCTTCTGTGAGAAAGAGGTTGCAGCGAAGAGAAAAGGACATCTCCCACCAGACCACGAAGTCTATTTTGAACCCTATCAAGGCAGGATAAGTCTTTTCTAGAAGCTCCTGCCCATATGTGGCAAAAGTATTCCATCCTTGAACGTATCTGGCTCTTATATAGATAGAGAATTGCATCAGCAGATAGATATCTACTGGATCTATAGAAGGATCCGACTAGTAATAAAATGAAAAAAAAATATTACTAGTAATCAAATGAAAAAATATAATATTAATAGTAATCAAATGAAACAAATAATATTACTACTAAGCAAATGAAAAAAATATTACTAATAATCAAATGAAAAAAAAATATTACTAATAATCAAATGAAAAAAATAATATTACTAATAATCAAATTAAAAAATAATATTAATAGTAATCAAATGAAAAAAATAATATTAATAGTAATCAAATGAAAAAAAAAATATTACTAGTAATCAAATGAAAGAAAATAATATTAATAGTAATCAAATGAAAAAAATAATATTAATAGTAATCTAATGAAAAAAAATAATATTAATAGTAATCAAATGAAAAAAAATAATATTAATAGTAATCAAATACTAAAAAAAATAATATTAATAGTAATCAAATGAAAAAAATAGTATTAATAGTAATCAAATGAAAAAAATAATATTAATAGTAATCAAATGAAAAAAAATAATATTACTAGTAATCAAATGAAAGAAAATAATATTAATAGTAATCAAATGAAAAAAATAATATTAATAGTAATCTAATGAAAAAAAATAAGATTAATAGTAATCAAATGAAAAAAAATATTAATAGTAATCAAATGAAAAAAAATAATATTGCTAGTAATCAAATGAAAAAAATAATATTACTTGTAATCAAATGAAAAAAATAATATTAATAGTAATCGAATGAAAAAAAATAATATTACTAGTAATCAAATGAAAAAAATAATATTACCAGCAATCAAATAAAAAAAAAATAATATTACCAGTAATAAAATAAAAAATATTAACAGTAATCAAATGAAAAAAATAATATTACTAGTTATCAAATGAAAAAATATTACTTGTAATCAAATAAAAAAAAATATTACCAGTAATAAAATGAAAAAAATATTATTTATAACCAAATGAAAAAATTAATATTACTAGTAATTAAATGAAAAAACATACCAGTAATCAAATGGAAAAAAAAATTACTAGTAATCAAATGAAAAAAAAAATATGAATAGTAATCTAATGAACAAAAGTATTACTAGTAATCAAATGGAAAAAAAATAATATTAACAGTAATCAAATGGAAAAAAAATATTACCAGTAATAAAATAAAAAGATATTAATAATAATCGAATGAAAACAAATATTACCAGTAATAAAAATAAAAAATATTACTAATAATCAAGTGAAAAAAAATAATATTACTAGTAATCAAATGAAAAAAATATTAATAGTAATCAAATAAAAAAAAAAATAATAATGACATGAAAAAAATTAATATTACTAGTAATCAAATGAAAAATAAATAATATTACCAGTAATAAAATGAAAAAAAAATATTACTAGTAATCAAATGAAAACAATATTATTACCAGTAATAAAATAAAAACATAATATTACTAATAATCAAATGAAAAAAAAGTAATGTTCCGAGTAATCAAATAAAAAAAATAATATTACTAGTAATCAAATGAAATAGAATAATATTACTACTAAGCAAATAAAAAAGAAATCGTATTACTAGTAATCAAATGAAAAAAAATAATATTACCAGGAATAAAATAAAAAAATATTAACAGTAATCAAATGAAAAAAAAAATTACTGGTAATCAAATGAAAACATATTAATAGTAATCAAATGAAAAGAAATAATATTATCAAATGAAAAAAAAATATTAATAATAATTAAATGGAAAAAAAGTAATATTACTAGTAATCAAATGAAAAATAATAATAATACCAATAATCAAATAAAAAAAAATAATATTACTAATAATCAAATGAAAAAACATATTAACAGTAATCAAATGAAAAAAATAATATTACTAGTAATCAAATGATAAAATATTACTAGTAATCAAATGAAAAAAAAAATATTACCAGTAATAAAATGAAAAAAAATATTAATGATAACCAAATGAAAAGAATAGTGTTAATAGTAATCAAATAAAAAAAAATAATGTGTAGAACTATTCAAAATGTATTGCCTTAAACTTCAGTAAAAAAAAAAAATGTGTTCCATTCACTTATTTTTCATTGTAAAATGTACTTTATTCAATTATTTGGATAAAAAAAAGTGAATAATAAAATTAGTTACACATTTTATTTTAAATTTAATCACATCATTATTTTGAATATCTATTAAGATAAGGACAAACAATTGGAAGTCAATTTAAACATATAAAGTATTTATTAAAGCAAAAAATATTACTAGATTAATATCTATTAATCACCAGATTTTAACATTATAATAAGTTTTTTTTTTCAAATAATCATTCCAGGAATGTTTTTGTTTTTAATATTAAAAACTAGCTGAAGTACCTGTTTATGCCAGGTTTCTAATTTTTTTTTTAAATTTTAGAGCCAAGAACGCTCATTAACTATTTTTCATCAATAATTTATTTTAACAAAGTATTCAAGTTTATGATGATGGTCTATACCGATTAAAAATAACTTAATTTTGCGACATTTGCATATATATAAATATATATGTGTGTGTATGTGTGTGTAAAGAACTTTCACTAAAAATGTTCAACGTAAAAACTCGATGGATGTTAACATTTAACTGCAGACTACTATTGTTGCTCTGCAGTTAAATTCCAATGACCAAGTCTTTGTTGAATTGTTTTGAAATTCGGCAAGAAAAAGTCAATAAAGACTTAATCATTTGGAATTATAACTTACCATTGTTTACATTTATATGTATATGTGTGTGTGTGTGTTCGCGCGCGAAAGTTTCGAATTATTCATCAAAAAGTCGATACACAATCAAAGTACGCCAATAATATAATAATGGATCATCTTCTGGGATCTGACCTTTTTATCGTTGATATCTGTAACGCCTGTTCCAATGGAAAGGTCAGTTTATATCATAGCTGGCCAAGTACAAATATACCCTAAGGACAACCGTTTCTATTCGCATTTGAACACATACGCGTCATCAGACATAGGTCAGGTAGCCAACGCACAGAAAGTAGATTTCATGATTCAAACAATGAACTTTTACTTATTGGAATAATTCCTCTCTTTCAATGTTGTTCTCTACAGGGACTATCATAATTAGTGGCTTTTGTCATGTGCCAAAACTTACGATTGTTTAGCGTTGGGGTGAACTTGAACAACCTGTTCGATCGAAAATTACGTCATGCACTGTGGAACAAGCAAGACATGCCGAAGCATTTTGTTTATCTGCTTAGCAATAACCAATTACTGTGATGTCAGCAGATAAACGAGATTTAATGATCACGCTTTCTTAACGAAGATTGTGTCTTGGAGCGAACACAAAAAACGGAGATCGGGATTAAGCTTTTAAAAGTTCAAAAGTGATATATGCCTATACAAAATGTAAAAATGAAGACCAGAAAAGAAATCTCATTCTAACATTTAAAAGCAACTTTATTGCTTATCTTTGTTTATAAGATTATACCAGCGGGCATACCCGGCGTTGCTCGGGACCGTATAAACAATGAGAAAATTGAAGTTGATTTTGAATATAATTGTTATTCTTTGGAGAGAGGAATTTTTAATGTCTATGTATAATTTGCTATTTCAAGCGAAAGAATATTTCACCTATCATAGGACGGCTATTACACTTGTATGAAATAATTTTACCTTCTCTAGGACAGGTAATTTACAGAATGTATATGAAATAATTTTACCTTTTTGGGACGGGTAATTTACAACACATATTTAAAATATGTTTACCTACCTTCGGACGGCTAATTTATATACATATATGAAACAATTTAACATACTCTCAATAGGTATTGTACAACATATATGAAATAATTTCTCTTTCCACCAAGGTTACCATAATTTTAAGAAAATTGAAATCATTTTTAGAGGATGGATCATTAGAATTTTCAAATTAATACATAAATACATTGTGTTGGTTAATGAGTTCACAACCCTTGCTTCATCATAAATTTCAACATTACTGCGTTTCTTTCCTCCCTCACTATCGGCACTATTATTGTAAGAAAAATTATGTCATTTCTGGAAGATGTCTCAGCAGGATTTTAAAATTAATGCATAAATACATTGACACAGTTAAGTGATTAGACAACCCTTGCTTCATTATCAAATTCCACATTACTCTGTTTCATTTTTCCCTACTATCGACAACAAAATATTTTGGAAAAAAAGACTTCTTTTTCGGAAGATTACTCAGCAGGCTTTACAAACAAATAAACAAATACATTGAGAAACTTAGTGATTAGGCAACCCTTGCTTCACTACAAAATTCCACATTACTGTATTCTTTCCCTTTCTACTATTGACAGCATCATTTTAAGTGAAATGATATCATTTCTTGACCATATCTCATCAGGTTTTCCAAATAATTACATAAATGCATTGATGCGAATGATCATTAGGAAACTTTTACTTTACCACAATTTTCAATATTAATATAGTTCCCCCCCCCCTTACAACTGCCAATAACTCATTAGTAAGAGAAATGATGTCATTTCCGGAATATGATTCCATAGTTATTCCATATTTTTAGAATATGACATTGTGGGAGATTGCATAGTGACCCCAAAATGGCCATTACTCTCTCCAGAACCACCCCAAAAGTGAAGGTTTGGTAATTCATAAAGAACTCCAAAGCACGTTTAAAAGCAACAATCATATGTCTTTCTACTCACCACTACAACTGTGACGTCATTCCCCGAAGTTAACATTGAAAATTCAGAAAAATATTGTTAACCACCTACAGAAACTGATAAATTGACTGCGCTTATTTAGTAATTACAAAAACACCAATCAATTAACTCACATTTCATCATTTTTCATAACTCTTGGATATGTTATTAATTTCGAGAATCATTTTTCATAATTGTAACCCACATTATCCCACCCCCACCTTACAAAAATAATAACTTGGATATATTGTCTGGGTTGTTTATTTCATTACATACACATCAGTCGATTTATTCACATTTCATCATTTTTCATAATTCTTGGATATGTTACTAATTTCGACAATCATTTTTGATATTTGTAACCCACGTAATCGCCTTCCCCCTTACTAAAATAATAACTTTGATATATTGTCTGGCTTTATTATTTAATTATAAACTCACTAATCAATTAACTCACATTTCATCATTTTTCATAATTCTTGCATATGTTACTAATTTCGACAATTATTTTTTATAATTTTAATCCACATTATCACATGCCCCTTACGAAAATAATAACTTTGATATATTGTCTGGGATGATTTTTTCATTGCAATCACACCAATCGATTAATTCACATTTCATCATTTTTCATAATTCTTAGAAATGTAACTAATTTCGAGAATCATTTTTTTATAATTGTAACCCACATTATCACACGCCCCTTACGAAAATAATAACTTTGATATATTGTCTGGCTTGATTATTTCATTAAAAACACACCAATCAACTCACATTTCATCATTTTTCATAATTCTTGGATATGTTACTAATTTCGGCAATCATTTTCCATAATTGTAACCTACATTATGGCCACCTCTTACGAAAATAATAACTTTGATATATTGTCTGGTCCAATTATTTCATTACAAACACACCAATCAAGTAACTCACATTTCATCATTTTTCATAAATCTTAGATATGTTACTAATTTCGACAATAATTTTTCATAATTTTGACCTACAAAATTCCCCACCCCCCTTACGAAAATAATCGTAAACTGTTTCAGCCATTTCCGGCACTGACTTCTTATCCCCCACCACACTGTTAAAAATATACATTAAATAAATTAATGTCTAAAACATAAAATGTTGCAACCATTTCCCGAACTGTCTCTATATATCCCCACCCCACTGTTAAAAATATGAATGAAATATAGTAATGTTTAATCATAAGCGGTTTCAGACATTTCCTGGACTGATTTTATATCCCCCAGCCCACTGTTAAAAACATATGTGAAATAATGTAATGTCTAAATCGTAGACCGTTTCAGCTTTTATATTTATAAATATAAAAGCGAAAATGTATGTATGTATGTGTGTTCGCTTTTTCTGTGTGTCTACAAAAGGCTTCTTTCAGAGAAGCGGTCGGTCGGTTCACAACATATTAAAACTTTTTATATCACATATAAATCGTAATATCTCACAGTTAATAACGAAGCTCGCCTTTCTATTTAATTTGCTCGATTTGGGGAAGATAAATATTCAATATTTGTCGCTCGCCACACGTGGATTAGTCTTTTTCCTATAAGATCTTGGGGGTGGAAAAAAAGTGTTCAGCAGTAAATGAATACTATCCCGCAGTCAAACTTGACCTCATTAACTCAGGCACCTGCTAAATCCAACTAATTAAATAAATTCAAACATGTTTCCATTAGCATCTCGCGGTGGGGCAATGGTTAAGATCGCACATTTTTTTTTTCACACTTTAATTTACAACTTTGCCTCAAGGGTTCGGGTTCGATCCTCATACTTACTTTTTTATTCACCCCCCCCCCAACACACGGGCAACGCCGGATACCCCTCGCTAGTATTAAATAAAGTAATTTTGAGATCGTAAACTGCTTCAGCCGTTTCCGGGCCTGATTCCGTATCCCCACTTCTTTTAAAAATATATATGAAATAAAGTATTTTTGAGATCATAAACTGCTTCAGCCATTTCCGGGACTAACTCTATATTCCCCTCCCCATCTTTTAAAATATATGCTGTGTCGGTTATTTAGTATTTTTTTTAGAAGGAGGTAATGCTTGGTAGAAAACTATATTACACTTACTTGGCCTTTTGGCTAAGATCAAAGTGTAATATCTGTTCTGATGCAGCATTTCAGCAAATTCATCTACTGGCCCCCCTCTCCATAAACAGAAAAAGTGATGGTAATGCTTGGGAGAATTAACAGGCACTAATTCACCACACTCTGACCTCACCTAAAAAAAAAAAAAAGGTTTGGTAATCCCTGGCGGCCTCCAAAGTACCTTTTAAAACAACATAATCGTGCTTGTCCCCCCCCTACCACCATCATCAACACATGACTTCACTTCCGAAAATAACCCAGCAGTTTTTCGAAATACATGATTTCATTATAAATTGTTTGTATTTTTTTAATATGGGTACTACACTGGAGAAGCACCTAATTTAAAATTCATGCTACTCAAAAAATAAATATTTCAAAGTGCAGTTAGTGATTAGGCAACACTTGCTTTACAATAAACTAATCAAGAAATTGGATTGAGAAACGGATACTTAATGTTAACTAATACTAAACAAAAATAGAGATAATACATGTCAGTTTCTTATTTAATAAATTGTTAGGTGAAAGTACAGAATAGTTTAAATAATACCTTCCCCTCTCCATATTAAGAATAGCTTTCTAAATAATAACATTATTATTTCAGCACGGTCTGTATTCCGTGTGTCATCCCCACCTCGTCTTAAACATATGTATGAAAAAAAGTAAATATGACATCATAAAAAAGATATATAGGTTTGTTTTCATATTTACAAATTTCAAACCGCGAGTAAAATTTACGTATGATTACATTTTTTTTTTTTTTTTAAATACAAAGACATAAAAAATGAGTTGGTGTCATCAGTTAGAATTGAATAAATATTTTAAAAAAATAAAAAATAACAAGCGTTCCAGCCTGAGAAAAAATCGAATGTACGCGCGTGCGCATACAAAAACAAAATGTCAGCTAATGCTTAATGAACATTTTACATGTAATTTTGTCGATGTCTGTATGCGATATACATGCATGTAAGCAAAGGTATTATTCGCTATAAACCACCCTTGGTGTATGAATATGACTTCCTGGGAATTTCAGTGCTATGTAACCAGTAGTTTAAGAGTTTACCTGTTAGATATTTACACACGCACATACGTCTACTGTTTTATTTATATAGAAGACTAGAAAGAAACGGATTAGTAGCTGAAAATGAAAACGTAGATTAAATATTAGACAGGCTTGTTGAAAGAGAACCGTGTTCATGTGCGCTTGTATCTGTAGTAGACGCAGATTAGACAAGCCAGTTTAATGAGAAAAAAAGAGAAAAGTGTTCAGTGGATACGTCGGTTGTAGACAGCCATGCTGGCTTGTATGTACTCATGCTAGCCCAGGACTAAAGGCCCTAGCAAGGTCGCGTTCCAACAGAGGAGTGTGCTGTCAGCCAGAACCAGGAAAAAAGAGAGAGAGAGAGAGTCTGTTGACAGTTTCACGTTTTATACACTCGGTCACATGCCTGATAGCTCACTTCTGTGGGAATTGAAATACCCAGCCAATGGGCACACAGACACAAAACGGTACTCTTAAGCTAAACTCGATTATCATCCTTTAACTCTGGTGACACACACCTGGCCACCAGAGAGTAAAGGCAGATACGTCACTTCCTGTTTTATAGACTTCTTTCTCTTTTCCGCTGGACTCTTGACAAATCAAGAAGTGACAAAATGTGCTCCGGTTAGCATGGCCAGCCAACCAGCTCTCCTGACTAGCCCTCCTATCCTCTCATCAAAATACTAATCGCAAGTAACGTTACTCTCTTCTCATGAGCTCTTACCTTCTCTATCTTTATTCTCTCTCATGTATTTTTATGTAAATAAATCTACATCTAATTGTTATCATATATCGGTATGTTTCGTCTCTTGATTATGCGACTTTTGCTTCTCAATCACTTACCCATCATTAACACATGAGGATGGGATCGACAATTTTTTTTTTTTTTTTTCAATTTCAATTTTCACCCCAAACAAGGCACAGTGCCATTTTGAAGTAGGGGGCTACTATCAGGGACATAAGTTGCAGGGGTCTTATGAAGAGAGATGAGTAGCAAGATGTCTGTTCACATTACACTTGAACTTCTGTATGTCAATACAGTTGGGAAAGCAGAATCCCGGAAGGGAGTTCCAAGGTCTAGCAGTTCTGGGGAAGAAACTATTGGAGTAGAAGGCCTCCTTACACCTAGGGATCTCTACTGTGAAGGGGTGGGATTTAGCTGCTTGTCGGGTTTGTTGGGGGTATTCATGTCGAGGGGATACAAGTGCTTGTAGTTCGTCAGAATATTCACCATTAAAGTACTTGTAGAACAGGCAGAGGGATGCAACATTTCGTCGATGGGACAGAGGCTGAAGCAAGTCAGGACCTATCAGGTTGGTGACTCTCTTTTGAACCCTGTCCAGGAGTAAGAGACAAGTAGTAGATGCACCAGCCCAAATGTGACAACAATACTCCATACATGAGTGAATGAGGTACAAGACACTTTCAGGCATAAGTAGTTTTCTAGCACGGTAGATAGAGCCCACCTTCCTCACAGAAGCCTTCACAATGTTTTCAATGTATCTATTCCAGTTCATGTTCCCTGTAAACGTTAGGCCAAGGAGTTTAAAGGAAGTACTTTCGGGTAATGTGTTCTTGGCCATTGCTATTGATGGTAGAGAAGGAAGGTTTCTTATAATTATTGAAGGAGACAAGCTTAGTCTTAGCATTGAATGTGACCATCCATTTTTGTCCCCATTCCACTACAGAGTTTCTGCCGTTTCCTTGGATATGTATTCATTTGTTTTTCCCTCGTGCCTGCTATAAAGAGTGGTGTCATCAACATATATACCCATCTCAGAAACAATTTTATCAGGGAGGTCATTTATGAATATCAGGAATAATAAAGGCCCAAGAATAGACCCCTGAGGCACTCCTGCATTTATATCATATTGTTCAGATGTACGACTGTCGAAGACAACCTGGATTTTTCTCTTACTTAAAAATGATTTAATTACATTATGTATTCTTCCAGTGATACCATATGATCTAATTTTTCTTAGAAGACTATTGTGCCACACCCTGTCAAAAGCCTTAGATATATTGAGGGATACCGCTCTACCCTCCCCTGTTTTGTCTAGTGAACAGTATATAGGTTCACAGTTAGGATGTCTGCTGTGGAACGTGCTTGCCTAAATCCATATTGTTTGTCAGTCAGGAGTTTAGCAGCTGTAAGGTGATGGACTAGATCTTGATAATTAAGGACTCAAATATTTTGGCGAAAAGCAGAAGAAGGCTAATGGGGCGATAATTTAATGGGTCAGTTGCTTCGCCAGAATTCTTGAAAATTGGTACCACAGAAGTGGTTTTCCAGCAGTCAGGAAAGTTAGATTTGTTAGGCATTTATTGAAAAGTTTGGAGAGAACTGAAGCAACCTCAGTGGAGCATTTTTTTAATAGCACAGCCAGGATGAGATCCGGTCCACATGCTTTTGAGGTGTCTAGGTTTTTTATGATACCATGTACCTGAGAAGGGGTGATTTTCAAATCATCTAGTGTGGCGTCTGTCTGCAAAGGAAAGTCAGAGAGAGTGGTGTACCGGGTCCAATGTGGAGTTAGAGGCAAACCGACTGGCAAGTAGGTTAGCCTTCTCAGTTACCATGTAAACAACCCCACGATTGTTTGATAGTGGGGGAATAGTTGACTGCCCATTATTTACTACACTGTTGTAGATTTTCCAAAAATCATGGGTTCCTAATTTCTGTGCTTTGATGCGTTTTCTGATGGTTTCAGTGTATTCAGTCTTAGCTGTCGCTATTTCTTTCTTACAATTACTTCTAGCTTCTATATACTTCTGTCTGTTTGAACTGGACTTATGTCGGTTGAATCTGTGCTATGCATGCTGCCTTTGGGCAATGGCAGCTGCACAAGCAGAAGTAAACCATTGGGGAGAGTGGGGCTTGCTATATAATTTCCGTGTGTAAACATGTGCTTCAATTGCAGTTTTGAACCATTCAGTGGTCTCATTTGCGCACTGTTCAGCTGGAAGAGAAAAGATATTTCCCCATGGGGCATCTCTGATGAGATCCCTGATGGCTTCCCAGTCAGCCTTTTTGTAATACCTCATTGTTTTGAGCAGTGGGTATGCAGTTTTGGGTCAAGAATTAAGAGCGATTTCTACCATTATCACAGCATGATCAGCATTCCCGAGTGGACTGTGGGCATTTATTATACGATCATCGGGAATTGTGGTCAGAAATAGATCTAGAAGTGAGGCATGTTGATCTTGCTGGTCTGAGAAATGTGTCGGAAATCTAACTGTCTGCGATAGGGAATGAGATATAGAAAGGCTATGTGTTGTGCTACCAGCTATGTCTATATAAGTAAAGAATCCAAGCCAGTTACTGTGGTGGGCATTGAAGTCACCAAATACATGTACTTGTGCGCTAGTATCGAGGGAGAGTGCTATTTCTATGCTGTCAGAGACTTTGTTTATTAGGGTACAGTCCTGGGTTGAGGGTTAGGGTTAGGGAGAGCAGTAGAGAAAATACAGTTAATATTATGATGTATGTTTAGTCTGAAGCACATAAAGACCTGGTCGTCTAATTCGAGTTTTGTTTCTCTAGTCAGGGGGGGGGGGTTATGAATATAGACTCCAAGCCCGTGCATGTATCTGTCTGAGTCCTTACAGCAGAGTGGGAGATAACCAGGCATGTTAAAGTGGTTAGAGGGAATGGAGGAGTGTTGGTTAGTTTCACTTAATGCTAAGATATCCGGGGTGTTTACTAAGAGAAATGATTCAACATCATCTAAGTTCGTTCTAAGATATTCATAAATGCAAGCCTCAAGGGAGGAGGCAGGTTGTTGTTTTTTTTTACTTTGGTCTTGGTTTAAACGTAATTTTTACTTGAACTGTCAGGTCATTTAATTTAATTTAAAAGTTTCAGTTAGGGTGAGTGAGGGGTGCTGGACAAGTGGTTGTGCAGAATATCATACGTACAATTCAAGTAGACCATCAGCTGTCTCCTCACCTACAGCATTGTAGCCTCAGGAAAGCCCACCAGAGATGAGTGCAGGGTCCCTTTCCATGCATGACATGGCAATACAAACATCCCGATATTATACAACTGTTGATGGAGCAGCCACTCTAAGCGCTATCAAAGAGTTAGGGCTCCTGTACTATCAGTCAGAAACAGCAGCCAGGAACTGTCAATCCAGTACCCTCAACCCATTAGACAAAAGTCAGCCCAGTCCAACCGTACCAGCATATATGGTACTAAAGCATCTCAACAATGTCCAGTTTAGGGGATGGGATGTGGCGGGAGCGGGGAAAACGGCGTTCATTGCCCTAGTCAGGAAACAAGGTCGACCACTGGGTGATTCTGTTCCCTGTGATAGCACCTCTACGCCTGGCTAATAGGCAAAAAAGGAGTATGAAAGCCGGACGATAGACAGTGCCTTCTACTCCTTAAGCAGTTTAGGTTTGCCAACCGGTAATTTGTTTGAATCATCAGCTCTAGGAAGGTTGTCGTTCAAGATTGAAGAGGCCTCCCTCCCCTAGGTTTAGCTTCAGAGTTTCCTTCTCCTAGACGGATGACCTGGGAAGATCTACGGGTCCATCAGCACTGAGAGGGTTCGCCCTGCATCTGGCTCCTAAACCAGGTATTTCTGCGACCTCGCATGGGTAGTTAATATTAATTGGTTGTATAGGTTATATATCTACTGAAAAGTTACAATCCTCGAAGTGATTAAAAAGGACATTACTATGCTTTTCATTTACATTGTTAACGGAAGAGGGGATAAGTGAGAATTCATGCAGTGGAAACAACTAAATTTACATGATTGGTTTTGAGAGAGATAGATAAATAGATAGAGAGAGAGAGAGAGAGGGGGGAAGGAGTTAATGTATGGTTAGATATAGCTTATGTGTTAGTTTAGGAACAGGATAACATGTTGAAGTATGATTAGTTTGATATTAGGAATTGAGATTTGGTTCCCAAACTGAGAATTTAAGACGACAGAAAGATAAGATGTATACTCAATATAGATACAAGTAACAACATTTGATTTGGAGTACAGTTGAGTACAGGTATAGCTGGGTAATATATAAGTTATGGTGTATTCTGTAGGTATAATTAAGTATAAATGGATAAATGGTATGTTTTCAGTAGATACGAGTATATGGAATTTTAGATATTAAGTATGTTTGTTGTCTTCGGACTTCTAACAAAGGAAGATAGCGTCGCCTTCCCTTAAGATACGGAAGTTTGTATTTTGTATGACAAAGAGTATAGGTTTAGTTTTTATCTAGTAATTATTGTAATACCATCTCCTATCAAAGGGAAAGAGGTAAAGGGTTGCTATTTATTATAGATCACTTTAAATCTATGTGTAAGGCTATGGCTAGAAAGTATCTACTTTAAACTTAACTATGGGATAAGAGTATACTCTAATGCATGCCTTAGAAGCCTTTAGATGTTAATGTGTATCGATTACGAAAAGTCATCCCCCTCTAAGTTACGTGCAATGGATTAGATTTAATGGCAGCTTAACAGTTGGTTAGTGATTAGGAGAGAAGGTTTAAATAACAGTACAGTATAATTATACATTAGGATATAGAGTTTAGGGTAGAGTTTAGAAAAAAAGTTTGTTATGCAAAACAGACAAGGCAGTCATCTTGGAGGTAAAGTATCTATAGGATATAATTGAAATATGTAGCCTCTTAACAGCGGTATTTTCACAGTTTTGAGAGAAATTATAGGCACATAGTGTCATGGTTTATTGTTCTAGTCCGTAATTTAGGCTAGGCACAAAGCATTTCAAAGGAGTGTCTTATATTGTGGCTGTGTCTGTCTAATTTTGTTTTTAGAATAGTTGAATAAAGTATTTTAAGGTGTATATCTTATCATAAAGATAGAATGAAAGTTTAAGGTAAAATTTTGAAAGTGATATAAGGAATTAGATAAAGATGAGATGTACGATCACTGGATGTTGAGCTGGTCGGGGAAAAAAAATTGTCTATTCAGAAAATGTCTTAGTAGTGATATAAGCTTAAATTACATAAGCAGACCATCTTATCCTCCACACAATTCACTCCTGCTTCTGTTTGTTGCAATTTTTGTCCACTACAACATGCAGAAGACCAAAAACAATAAAAGAAGGAATCATATGATAGAATAGAATGCTGTGAAGGTTGAGTTTTCAAAAGAATTCGTTTATGAGCGAATTGAGACAGACGTATAAAATGTAGTCTTAAAGATGGATGATCACGTTTCTTTCTCCTGTTCTGTCTCTCTCTCTCCCCTCTCTCTTTCTCACCCTCTCACTCTCTCTTTATATATATATATATATATATATATATATATATATATATATATATATATATATATATATATATATATATATATATATATTAGGTTGACAAGAAAGTTCTTGAAAGATTTTTTACTTTTAAATTCAAATGAACATATGAGGTTCTACAGGAGATTTTGCAAGTGCTCATCCTTCTGTTGTTCATCAGACAAGGTGTCGACTTTAATGGAACGTTCCAACAGGAAGGAATAATTCCTCATGGTAAGGTGTCAGCTGGGATGTTGTCTGCTCCCTTGACGTGCCGGATATTCGATGTAAATTGGAAGACATAGTCCATTTGGTGAATCTCTCTGGGAGAATATTTGTCCGAGGAAGACTGCAAGGTGCCTAACAGAGGTTTGTGGTCCTGACTTTCCAGGAGTTGACAGAAATGGTGTATTGCAGAGAATGCAGCTAACAACTCCCTGGAAAACGTCGGGTTAGCGTTTTCCTGTCTCTGTTAATTTCCTGCCCATATCATATTTTTGTTGTAAGACCACTCCAGTACCAATTGCAGACGCATCCACAGTTCATGGTTAGGTTGGAGGTGAGAAAATTTGACGGTCTCCTGCAACATAGACTTGATCTTGTTGAATGCTCCTACTGCCTGGCCACAACTGAGACAACCAAGCAAAAAAAAAAAAAAACCCTAAGCATGAAACTTAATATATACGGTATTTGAATCCATACAAAACTTTATATTTGGGTTTTAGCCCGGAAAAATCGATGAAAAAGTGTGAAAATTGAAAAAAATGAAATTTGCAAGGTGAAGGTCGAACGCCGGTATTACGAATGCATAACATAGTAGTTATTGGTTCATGTTTTAATTTTTAGCCTTGCAATAAACATGTTTTCATAGTCCAGACATTGACGGCAGAGGCAAAATAAATCGTGAGCTGAACGTTTTGGTTTTGATTCTCAGTGGTGGCACATGAGTCTTTTCTTTTAATACTTTTTAAATCATTACTATATATTGCATCCAATCTATCTATCTATCTATCTATCTATCTATCTATCTATCTATAAAATGTCTGTCTGTCTTTTCTCTATGGTATCTAAGGAAGACTATCATACAGAAAAGCATTACTTTACATATTCACACTTTTTAATATATACCTATGGACATAACCTTATGAACAGTACATAGGGCCCGAGCAAAGCCGGGTGGAACTACTAGTATATATATATATATATATATATATATATATATATATATATATATATATATATATATATATACTAGCAAAAGTACCCGTCGTTGACTGGGTTCAAAAACAGCCTACAGAAAATGGACTCTGATTTATGAAAGTATGATAGATTATGAAAAGGAAGGGTTGTAAAGATAGCTTCTAATTTGGGGGTATCAAAACCAAAGCAAAATATGATGAAAGTAAAAATAAAATAGATAAACCCCATAATTTATTATACCATACCTGTTCACACCGAAGCACTTATCACAATATTCTGTGGGTCTATATTAAAAAACCTTGTTAAACTTTGTTACATATTTCCATTCTATGGCGGTCAGGTGCGAACGAATACCTCATAATTTTATTGTACCATATTTCTTCAAACTGAAACATAATTATCAAAGTATACTTACGCAGATAGATATGAAAAGTCTTTATTAAAGTTTGTGCCTATTTCCATTCTATGGAGGCCAGGCGCGAACGCGGACCCCACAATTTTATTATACCATCCCTATTTAAGTTAAAACATACTTATCAAAGTATTATTATGTACATCTATATCAAAAATACTTGTAAACGTTTTTTTTTTTAAATTTTTAATTTTTTTATTTCCATACTTTGTGGACCAGGCGCGTACGCAGACCCCACAATCTTAATGAATCATCATTATGCCAGATCAAACATACCCATTCCTGTGTCTCGATACATCTTCTATCATTATATGTGATCAGTTTTCTATAATAGTCAACCATATAGTAGCCTATTCGTGACCAGACACACACACAAACGTTCAGCTTTATATTATATATATATATATATATATATATATATATATATATATATATATATATATATATATATATTTCCCCAAAATCTCTGGCCTTGATGGAGAGGAGACTAAAACTATGATCTGAAATAACAGGAAGCAGAGACTTGTTCAAATATTTCTCATATGTTATATCTCCCTTCTTTTGGCAATGAGGTACGATTATGAATATCTCCAATATCAAATAATCCTTATACATTGTGAAATTTACTTTATGTACACTGCTAATCAAAAATTTAAGACAACTTAAAAATCTTAAAAAAAAAAAAAACTTTTTTTAGGATAGATTTTAAACTCTTCTGGCTTAAGGTTATCAATACTACAATCTAAAAGGTTATGGAAACAAAAAGCTACATTCCAAAGATTTATTTTTAAAATTTACATTTTTATTAAATTAGGCTTTTTACACATGATCAAAATCATAAGACCAGAGACAAAAATTCTATTAAATTGTACAAAAAGTGTATGAAAACATTCAACAATCAAACTTAATAATGAGTTCTACCTCCACTGCTTTTGATGATTTCAAAAATTCTTTGGGGCATGCTAGAAATAAGGGTTTCCATTAAGCTGCAGTTTCTGAAGATGGCTTCACGAAGTTCATTTTTTGTTGAATATTGTTTGCTATTTCGATAAACCTCTCTTATCATCCATCCCCAAACATTTTCAATTGGGTTCAAGTCTGGTGAGCATGCAGGATGTCCCAAGAGATGAACTCCATTTTCTTGTAGAAAGCTCAAGGTCCATCTTGCAGTGTGGATTGCAGCATTATCCTGTTGGAATAACCATCCATCCCCACACAAATGATGACCCTCCGTCATCAAAGATGCTTTTTGTAGGATGCTAACATAACCAGCTGCTGTCTGACGACCCTGTAAGAAAAAGCACCCCATACCATTATCCACCATTATGACATGTGGAAAAAATTTCAAGGGGCATGTTTTGGTCATGCCAATATCGCTGGAAGCCATCAGGGCCATCTAAATCGAATTAATCAGAAAACAGGACTTTCTTCCACTTCTCAACGTCCCAGGTTTGGTATTCGCGACTAAATCTTAAGCAGTCTACTTTGTGACGTGGAAGCAATCGAGGAATTTGTTTACGCTTTTTATTTACCATGCCTTTTTGTTATAAGTGTCGTCTGATGGTTATTGGACCACTATCAGCATCTGTAACCGCCTTAATTTGACTAGAAAAAATTCCTCTGTCATTCATAACAACTCGTCTGATTCTCCTACTCAATGCAGGAGAAATTTTGGGGGGCCTACCAAAGGATTTTGTTTTTCCATAATTCTCAGTATTCTTTAGAAAGTTGCAAATATCGCTCACTGTGACAAACCTTTCTCATGAAATCCTAGAATTCGAGAGCGCTCAACTTCGGTTAGCTTTCTTGCTTTAGGCATGGTAACACCTTTACACAGTGATTGCTAATCTCTAACTGAACTAAAAATATTAGAATTACCATAAATCTAACAATTTATACCCTTGGTCTTATAATTTTGATCATGTGTAAAAAGCCTAATTTATTAAAAAATACAAATTTTTTAATAAAATTTTTGGAATGTACCTTTTTGTTTCCATAACCTTTTAGATTGTAGTATTGGTAACCTTAAGTCGGAAGAGTTTAAAATCTATCCTTAAGAAAAAGTTGTTTTTTTTTAAAGATTTTTAAGTGGTCTTAAATTTTTGATTAGCAGTGTATAAAAACCAAAAAGGGAAGATATAACATATGAGAAATATTTGGAATCAAGTCTCTCCTTGCTGTTATTTCAGATCATTTGAAATTATAGTCTCAATCAAGGCCAGAAGTTTGGGGGAAATAGCAGATATTTCGTAATTCATATTTCGTAGGAAAACAAATGACTATGAAACATTTTATGGCTGGAAGAAAGTGCCAAAAATAGGCTCTGGATGATGGATGATCCTCTTAATGTGCGACCTTAAGGGCAAAAGTCACCTAGCTACTACACAATTCAAATCATTACCTTTCCAACGAGCCTTTATTCGTATTTATTATTATATTATATTGGATTCAATATATAGTAATGATTTAAATAGTTTTTAAAAAAATGACTCTTGTGACACCACCGAGAATCGAAACCAAAATGTTTAGCTTACGATTTATTTTTTCTTTTAACGTTAATGCTTGACCTTTGAAGACATGTTTGCTGGAAAGATTAAAATATGAACCAATAGCTACTACGTTATGCATGCATATGCGTAATACCGTCATTCGACCTTCACCAGGCAAATTCCATTTCTTTAATTTTCACACTTTTGTTCCGATTTTCCTCAGCTAAAACTCAAATATAAAATTTCACATTGGTTCGAATACCCTATGTATTAAGTTTCGTGTCTGTAGACAAAAACTGGCCGAGGAATTTGGTAGGCAAAAGTTTTTAGACAAATATATATATATATATATATATATATATACATAAATATATATAGAAATGGGTTTGTGTTTACTATAACCTTTTTATGCAAATATTACACAAGTATAAATCATGTAGAATATCTACATGACTATAATTACACGTAATAGTTAACTAAAGATGATTATCCCATAAGAAAACAAAAAAAACTAATAAGGAACTAATTAAAATGAATGTTTAAAAGAATATGCAAATTAGTTAGATCTTTTGCTAGTGAATGCAATTCTAAAAAACAAAAACAAAAAAAAAACAGTTTTTAATATGAATATCAAAACACACCAAAAAAAAATTATAGTAGTATATATATATATATATATATATATATATATATATATATATATATATATATATATATATATATATATACAGTCGAATCATATATCAAGAATAATATATATCTGATACAGTATAGCATGGTAGGGGGGGGTGGAGAATAATTCGTTTAGGAGCAATATGAGACATACGCATGAAATGTAGTCCTAAAAATTACCAACAGTATCTATCTATCTGTAGCAGGATCATGTTTCCAAATGTGAATAAAGAACAATATATATTTGTGTAAATCTGCCTTTGTATTAAATAAGATTTGACTACAGACAACCCTCATAAACATAGTATCTTCACCAGACTTGTCCACTCTGTAAAATAGAATAATAGAAAATAAAAAACGATCGTCATCGCTTCAAGTAAATATACATATAAACTCGAAAAGAAGCTCGATGCTATCCAAGTGCAAGACTCGCATAATTGTAGCTTATCGCTAGGACAGCATGAATGACTCTAGTGTGACCAGTTCATCAACGGTATTGTCTTTAAAATTAGATGTTTGTTTTTGTTTGTTTTTTTTCTTTTAATGGCAAATGTTATTGTTGCAACATTTTTAAATAAAAATAACTTGCGTGTTTGTTTTTGTTCTTAAAATAAAATGTTATTACGTTTCTTTTTCACAACAACAAAAAAAAATGATTCACGCGGTTCTTGTTTTTTTTTTGGGGGGGGGTGCTTTTGTTTTTTCGCTTATTTCAACTTAAATCCAAACTCGTCATGTGACTTATTGTTTCGTGCCCTCAAAATTCTGTTTGCGTGCTACACAGTCGAATTCAAGAACTAAATATGAGATTGCTTGATTGTTCATTACACACTGTTAGACAAAAGTTCGCCAACAATGCGAGTTTTAGTCTAGCTTCTCTTGAAGGCTGTTATTCCTTTATTATTTATTGCTTCCCCATGAGAGCAAAATGTGACACGAGGTCATTTTTAATGTGGGAGAAAATCAGCTCCCCAAAAAGCGACACTCTGGAAGTAGGCAAAAATAAAAATTCTCTTAGCATAAAAAGATTCCCCCTACATTGACAAGGACAAGTGTAGCATCAGAACAGATACTACACCGTGATCTTAACCTAAAGATTCCTTTATTTGATAGAATCTATTTCAAAATGATTAATCTGCAAGTGTTTATTAATATCAATATTAGTAGTAATATTAGTAGTAATATTAGCAGTAATATTAGTAGAATTTTCAAATTATTTCGGGGAGACTAAATCAGATTTATTTTAAATGCTTTTTGAGTAAAGTGTAGATATGATTGTCAATATGCATAAGGTTATTAGGTAGGATTGACAGGTACTTTTAACAAGGTTGTAGTTATCATACAGTATAGAAGAGATGGGATTAAAGACTACTAGCAGGGACCTGACGTTGCCCGAGATTGAATGCTGATCAACAAATGTTTCCCACACCATATTTTTATTGTCATCGAAATCGATGAAATTGCCCATTTTTCAATCAAATCGATTGATTGCCTCCTCTAGTTGGAGACCCATTGCGGTGCATCAGGGGGTAGCTTCACATGATTCCTCGCAGTGACTTAGTCCCCAATACAGTAGTCTCCATTGCACTGTAGAGAACCTATTGTTGATTTTATAAAATTATGTTTTTTATATATATAATTAAATTAAATTAAAGTTTTAAATACAAAAGTTAAGTACCATGCTTCAATTGTGCTCTAAACAGAAACATTCATTTCGAACGTGCCCCTGTCATATCAAACGGCATAATCACATTAACACCGCTTCCCGTCAGATCACCGAAGTTAAGCAACGTCGAGCCTGGTCTTTACTAAAATGGGTGACAAATTTGGGAAATCCAGGTGCTGTATGTAGGAGGACGTCGACACCTCCCTGCAAAAAAATTTGCGAAAACCTAATGTCGTCATCTTGCCTAATACATGCGACTGGGGACCACTTGTGAATTTCATACTCGCATGAAACTTCCTCCTTTGGAGAAAGCCGGTTAAACCCTGAATAGGGTTGGTGCTGACTGCACACACACACACACGCACACACACACACACACACACACACACACACTGTCATATCAAAGAACCTACTGTTGTATAAATTATAAAAACTATATAGTAATATATATATATATATATAGAGAGAGAGAGAGAGATCTATTCATTTATGTAATTAATTAAGGGTGTTGAGTAAGTGGGAACTCTTTATACCAAGATATTTCGAAGCTTAATGCTTCTCATCAGAGGAGTAGAGAAGATGCTAACTAATATAATAGGGATGCAACGTCTAGCAAAAGTTACATTGAGAGAAAAATAAATTATAGAAGCTGTTTGAGAGAACTCTATTGATCTCTGTGGTAAAAAAGGAGTGTAGTTTTCAATATATAATGCAGGTAGATATATAGCATATCTGTCAATTCTTCACTTGTAACGTTTTTTTGCATACACAAAAGAAACACAGGAAATATCTGCACCATCTATCAAGGAAAACATTTTTCACTCCAGGAATGGTAAATGTGGAAACATTAATTTACATTCTGGAATTTGGCCTTTCCAAATCTTTTGTCTTCCTAATGAGAGAGGTAAATTTTTGCTCTATATTTTCGTCCAAATTCAAATATCCCAAAAAATTTGCAATTTTTCTACAACCAACAGTAACATGATTTTTTGAATCACCATCTAAACTGTTCGAAGACAGTTTTCCTCGCAAATGAACTTATATAATCTCTTATTTATCGAACTTTCATTTTATTTGATATCTTTCTATATATTTTTCTATATTTATTTTATTTTTCTATCTCTATTTCTTTTTATTTCTTTTTCTTTTTTTTCTTTCTGTCACTTTACTCTTTATATCTTAATATTTTGCTTTTTTTTTATCCACTTTATTCCCCTATTTGTTATTTTCCTATATTTTTTCTTTTTTATTCCCCTATATTTAATAACTACGTACCCCCCGTAGAAGTATTATTATTCTATAATTCTTATATATTTTTACAACTATCCACCCCCATCAACCCCTTGATATTTTATCCCTTCTTTTTACCATCTGTTTATCCTCTATCTTAGTACACTGCACCCCATATAATTCATCCCCTCACTTAATCATCATGCTATTACGCCTAACATATCTCTTTTAAGTGTTGTTATGGTCTCAGATACCCCTGCTAAAAAAATACAGGCATAGCATAAACCCCCTATCTCATGTAAACCTCCTCCATAGCTACAACACATCTACACATATAAGAAACTGCTTTTAAGTAACTTATCCTATTTGAGAGTTTAAATACACATATTGTCCACATACATTAAACCTACTATGACATATATGCTATATACCTACCTACATTATATATTGCAAACTACACTCCTTCTTTATCACAGAGGTCAATATAGTTCCCCCAAAGAGCACCAATATTTTGGTTCGCTCCTAATGTAACTATCGCTAGACGTCACACCCCTATTATATTATGTTAGTATCTTCTAAATTCTTCTGATGAGAAGCATTAGACTTCGAAATACCATCGTATAAATCGTTCCTACTTACCCAACACCCCCAATTGATGTATATTCTTATTAAATAAATAAATAAATATATATATTACTATATAGTTCTTATACTGTCATTTTCTAAAAAAGAATTTGCTGAGCTTTGTATTATCCCAATAAGTCTCCTCTTAAAGAATTGATTTTATTCTCTTCCTTTAACTCCCCCATATATATAAATATATTGTTGATTTCTTTCTGTCTTTTTTTTTACATAGGATAACCACTTATCAAGGCCCAGAGACCACTCGAGGATAAGGGTTAAGAGTGTACAGTAGTCAATTGGACAATATAGTAATCGTTAGTAATGGAAATTCGGTAAATTTGTTAACTTAAGTGGAACGGCTCATCAAGAAGTTGTTTACGTTGGACTTGAAGACAATCAGATTGTAGTCAGCTGGAAAGCAGGAAAACGGAAGACAGTTCCACAGGCGTGCACTTCTAAGAAAAAAGCTTTGTTCATGGAATCTACGTTTAGGTTTAGGCACAGATAATGAGTGTGGGGGGGGGGGTCTTTAAACGATAATATAATAGCGTCTTCAACCTTGAAGATCATGGAAAATCTTTTTCCTTAGAAAATCGGTCATATCTTTTTGGACTAAATAAATAAACAAATATCATTTACTTATTCATTATTTTACTTATACGAACACGCATAACTGGACTGTTTCTAGCATATGTATCATAGTTGAGTGCATCATCCATTATACCACTAAGTCCTAGATTCTTTACGTGTTATTTTTATCGCTTTTAAATTGTTGATTTCTGTTATATATATATATATATATATATATATATATATATATATATATATATATATATATATATATATATATATATACTTTTGATAACAAAGCAATATTCCAAATGTTATTCATCTTACCATCTATTTTCTTTCAACATGTCAATCCGTCCACTCTTTTGACAGCACCTGTTTCATAGTGCAGAAACAAACATATAATTATTATGTCAATTTTTAATATTTTCCGCATAAACATATCAGAAAAATGAGAACTTTTTAACTTAAAAAAAAGAAAAAGATATAGGTATGATCACATAAATCTGAAAAAAATCCAAAGAATATTTACATAGTATGTTACGATATTAGATTCATGTTTAATTATATATATATATGTATTATATATATATATAAAGCTGAACGTGTGTGTGTGTGTGTGTGTGTGTGTGTGTGTGTGTGTGTGTGTGTGTGTGTGTGTGTGTGTGTGTGTGTGTGTGTGTGGTCACGGATAGGCTCCTATATGGTTGACTATTTTAAAAAACTGATTACATATAATGATAGAAGATGTATCGAGGATCAGGAATAGGTATGTTTGATCTGGCAGAACCGTGGTTCATAAAAATTGTGGGGTCTGCGTTCGCGCCTGGCCCCCTAGTATGGAAATAAAAAATGAAAACAAAACGTTTACAAGGGTTTTTTATATAGATGTATGTAAGAATAGTTATGTGTTTACTTTTTTAATATACCATTTTGCTTTTTCGGATTATTTTACTAAAGTAAGTAAAGCTTCATTATTTTTCAAAACTGTTTTTGTTTCTTTGTTTTTCAATATTTCGTCGATATTATTTAGTAAGAGTGTTTTGCAGAAAAGCCAACAAACGACTACCCGAAAAAATAAATATACAAGAAATAAATGTTACCAAAGTCAATAAAAGTTCAGTTCATGTTTTTTTTTTGTTTTGAAATAGTTTTTAATGCTCTTTACTGATAACTACTTAAATGAATTTTTATATAAACTACACATGCCATAATCGAATATTCCTCAAGCACAAAATAACGAAAAACATTAAAATATGTTTATAAATATTCTTTACGTTGACGGAACTCTCTTAAATTGTTAACACAGAATGCTCACGTGCCCCTCCTTCAAATTGAAAACGGAGCTCTCCATTTCAAAGTCGCTGTCATTTTGATTTTATATATATATAAAATAAATAAAAATATTTTCAGTCTTTTAAAGGTAGGTTTTTGTTATTTTTGATTATTTACATTTGTATTTTTCTGGTTTATTTGTTTTTAAAGCGTCTGTTACAACACTCGGCTTAAACCGATGATTGCCGGTCTCGCCCGATCCATGCTGGACGGGAATTCCTGAGAATCCGGGTCAAATTATGCAAGAAATAAAGCAAAGCATCTTTCTGTCTACAGGAAATTATTTTTTCACGCTAGAAACGTCTTGCGATTACCAAATTAATTTATTTGGGAAGAGTTTGTTTTTTTATTTTTCGAACTTCGGGACATATAAAAAAAACTCATCTGGGGAAATAACTCTACTCGTTTAAAAAAAACATCGATGCCAGAAGTAATAATTCCAAATAAATTTAATTAAATATATTATCAATATAATTGTTATTTAGAGTTGATGAAATAGCAATCTTAAATAGAACAATTAAAACAACTCTCTCGCTAGAACCTTTAACTAACATGCAGCTGTTTAGTACAATTGATTTTCCTTGATATTATAAACAAATGAGGTGACCTCTTAATCGTATATTTTTTAAAGAATCATATTATACTAAACTAACAGACCTTTTGTATATATTAATCAAATTGTGAACAAACAAACAGACAGGAATACGAATTTATATATATAGATATATCGGTTATTTGTTTCTGTTAGCAATACTTTTTGAATGAATTCAATTATTTATACGAAAGTGCATTTTTACCTTTTAAATGCTTGCACCAATCAGCACCAAGCTTAGAAATTAAGTTCGAAATCCTTGATGGGGGAGCTGTTGCTGTTGCTGTTATAGTCGTTTGTAGTCACTACAATTTCAGACAGCAGAGAATAATATTCACCCCCCTTCGGATCATCTCTCCCCAGTGGGAATATATGAAATCATAGATTCAAAAACTATTAGATGAATTTTTATGAAATTAGGAATCTAGACAGGAAAGAGTATAATGAACTATGTTTAATTTATTTGTGAAGAGGTCAAAGGGAGCAGATTGACCCTTTGAAAATCAATGTATCTATAAACGTTACTCCTTAGTCCTATATTATACTGTTGCATGTGATGTTGTTTCCCACCTAAACCTGGGCAACACTGGGTGACCCTATTTGTAGTATAGTTTTGTAAATTGACTATATCAATATGAAAAAATCATGTTTATTTTGACTGTTTTATTGATGGAAGATTGTGTTACTTTTGCTAGTAGTTTTGAAACTTAAGATTTTTTTTTGACAATCAAGTGATATTTTTTTTTTTTTTACAAAGGAATCACCACTTATCAAAGCCCAGAGGCTACTCGATGATAAGGATTAAAGAGTTAAAGAGTGTACAGTGGTCAAAAGGACAATATCATAGTAAGCATTAGAAGTATAAATTTGGTAAATTGGATTACTTAAGAGGAACGGCTTATCAAGAACTTGTTTACATTGGACTTGAAGACGGCCATATTGTAGTCAGCTGGAAAGCAGGTAAACGAAAGAGAGTTCCACAGGTGTACAGTTCTAAGAAAGAAGCTTTGTTCATGGAATCTACATTTAGGTTTAGGCACAGATAAAGGGTGGGGGAAATTATTGAGAGTGTTTACAGCCAAACGAGTGTTTCTTGTAAATATTTGACAAGGGGGGGGGTATAGATTGAAGCTCAGACAAGCACTTGCCATGAAAATAACGATAAAATAGAGACAAGCTCACAACGTCTTTAATTTTAATTTATTTTTTTTCGTTGCTGTAAATTAAATTTAAGATATATCATAAATAAAAGATATTGAAGACAAATGCAGGCGAGTCAGGAGGTGGCTCTCTCTGCGGTTTCCATATTTGTGTTAGTCTAGAGAAATACAAACGTCAAAATCCAATCCAGCATAGAAAGGAGCCGAAGTTGAATAATCGGTTGCGGTCTGAATGATCTCTACTATTATATAAGAAGAACTCTGTGTGTGTGTGTGTGTGTGTGTGTGTGTGTGTGTGTGTGTGTGTGAGTTCGTTCCCTATGGACTCCAAAACGGCTGGGCCGATTTTTATAAAATTTCACGCAGATGTACTTAATATATCTGACAGTATTCTCTTCTTAGATAGGTTTTGTGTCAGAATGTCTTTGATAAGTATCAATAATCGAAATAATGGAGTGAAAAAAAGAACAGGCGATTATGACCAAAGTTAACACCTTACACAGCCTAACATCACAAGTGCATTTGAAAAGGTTTTATTACCACACAAGCCGAAAGGTCTAGAATATAAAATAAACAGTAGGTTCTTTGGTATGTAAGGTTGCGTTGGAAATGAATGTTTCTGTGTAAAACACAATTGAACCATAATAGTTGAGTTTTGCATTTTAACCTTATTTAAGCCATTATATGTAAAAATCATTTTATAAAATCAATAGAAGGTTCTCTACAGTGCAATGTAGACTATAATGTATTGTAGACTAAGTCACTGCAGGGAGTTATATGAAACTTCTACATGGTGCACCGCAGTAGGTCCCCAACAAGACAAGCAATCAATCGATTTGATTAAAAAAATTAGCAATTTCACCGATTTCAATGACAATAAAAATATGTTAGTAGAAAGCATTCGTTGTTCGTCATTTAATCCCGGGCAACGTCGGGTCTCTCAGCTAGTAGTGATATAATGCAAGATCCAGCTAAATAGTGGCGTTTCAGGCTCATGTAGGGATGGTTTAAGTCCTCGCTAACTAACGGTGGATATCATAGAGTTAAGATAAAAAGAAAATTTACAAAAATTAAAACAGTCGTTATTTTCAAACACTTTTATCCTCATGCCGATGACTACTGTACACTCATTAACTTTTACCCTTGAGTGGCCTTCGGCCCTTGATAAGTGGTGACCCCCTTGTAACAAAAAATAAATAAATAAAGAAGATCTAGTTTTTAAACTAGATCAAGGTGTGCAGTATCTTTTTGAAAATAATAATTTGTTGCATGGATATCTGTATGAAAGCCAAACACGTCCTAAGATGAAAGATTGTGTAAATACCTGGGAAAGTATTGATCAGAGCACCCTGACCTGCCTTGATATGATGTAAAACCAACTTCGTAATCTAGCGAGCAACTTTGTCTTCTCATCCCTACTAGCTTTTTCTCACAGAAGAAATGCTGCTAGTTTTTCTCTACCCTATTGTTATTTTCATGGCAGGTGCACGGCTGAGCTCCAATCAATGCCCCCGCCCCATGTTAAACATTCACAACAAAAACTTGTCTAATTACAACGAAATAAAACTTCCATGAGCAAAGTTTCTTCCGTAGAACTACCTGGAACAAATTACTGCAGGGCTGCTCCCTAGTTGACTACAACATAGTCGTTTTCAAGTCTAATGTGAACAAATTTTTGTTGAATTTTCCTCTTAAATGATCAGATTCTGAAAAACTTCCACTATCATTACTGCTCATCACGGTGTTATCTCATTGCCAACCTGATACTTATTAATCCTTATCCTCGAATGGCCATTGGTTCTTGATAAGTGTTGACTCTTAGTAATAATGATAAAAAAAATAATTAAAACCTTCTGTCTTAGTCCACTCTGTCGACACATATCTATCAGACTTGACTCCATTTGCTTGAAAGAACAAATTCTCCCTAAATCAATACTTATTGATTATTGATTAATCAGGAATCTTTTATTTTAAGCAATAATCTCGTTTCAATTCTGAATAAAAATTATTTTAAATATAAAACAACTGCATGTACGCATACACATGTCACGATATGAATTGCCTACAATCTCATAGAATGTATATGAATATTAGAAAAGGTCTGATACCCGGGTTATCTTTTCTGCTCAGGTAAGATTGTTTAAATTAGGATGAAGTGAGTTTGCAAAGCCAGGTAAATATTAAAAAAAAAGACAAATTCCATAATTAGTCGCTTTTTACTCGGTATATACCCACCTCTCTATCTCTCTCTCTCTCTCTCTCTCTCTCTCTCTCTCTCTCTCTCTTCTTTTTCTTCATAGAATTTTGGTACATTGAGAAAGTTTTCATTTTCGTTAAATATCTGGTATAATAGTAAATAGACACACGATATAAGCAAACCTGAGAAATATTCTAGCTGGTTTAAGCTACTCCATCCCTTCTGCTTACTTCTTCCTTGTCTTTCCTTTTCACTTTTTCCTTTTTCAGTACTGAGTGGAAATGGAACACACTTAAATCAATTGCTCTATGCTACGTCTGTACAATCACTGCCGGAAGATCTAAAATAAAAAACATTAGCGAACATGCAAATATTCAATCAATGAGATCGATTCCCACTCATTTGATACTGTCGGCTTGTCTGAGATTCTTGGAGGGCAGGTTGGTTCCAATATAAATAACAGTTCGATAATTAAAAAGAAAATTCTTCTTTTTTTTTTTTCAAGCTGACACACCCATGTCATTGTAACCCAGATCAGGTGCAAAAACCAATAGCAAAAAAAAAATAAAATAAAATAAAATAAAAAAAATAAAAAATAACATGCTCAATGAAGTTTAAAGATACATAAAATAAACTGCTACCATGTTTCCCTGAAAAATATTTAACTACTGCTGTTGCTCTCGTTACTGTTATAGCTAGCAAAAAAGAGTTTTGTTATATACACATGCCAACATGTATACACACACACTCACACACACACACACACACACAATGGAACTCTAAATACACCTAAACACACATACATATTAAGGAGAGTTTGAATTACCTACTAAACACCATTCTCGAGTGTCTTTGTCCTCTCTGTACAAGGGTTTGCCAGAACAGCTTGGTATGAGGATAATTCCTCCTACAAGTAAACCCTGACCAAATATTCAAAATAAAATGGTATTGGAAGTCCAAATGTGATTCTCTCGACACAGCTATACACTGGTTCATACGAAGAATGGTGCACTTTTTCCTAGTGATGTTACCTTAAATAACATTACTTAGCTGGGTGCTCCACCAGACTAGATAAATTCTTTATTCTGGAATCCGGTAAGACCAAGAGATCATAACATAGTTAACAGATCAATTGGGAGAAGAAAATGCTATTTATTTCTTTGCTAACTCATCATTTGAGAAGGAAAAAGAGAACTTTAGTTGAACACTCAGATATCGATATAGCTTATATAGGGATTAAGTGTTAGCCCCAGGAGAGGGCCCTAGATTTTCTAAGACTTTACACTGAAGTAACAATGAAAAACAAAAGGGTATTTAAACAAGTACCAAAATATCATGTTTAATGAACTTTACATGCAGCATCTTCAACTAATCTTTCTTTATAATAAAATGTTAAGTTTTAAGACAAATACAGTGTTGTTCACTTCCTCTAAATTATTCACCATCATAAAAAAAAATAGTGAAGTTAGTATTTGCTAAATGGTAACCCTCAGTTATCAACATCATAATCACACACTGGTGACCCCGACATGATGTGAACATGCAACCTTATTAAAATCAAATACATTTGAGAAAGTTTTCTTTTTCATATTTTCAGTTTTGGTTGCAAATATACAGACACATAATCTCTATTATAGTAAGGATCCCTACATGTTTTACACCTTGTTTTAATCCCTGCTAAACTAATCATTCAGCTTTACCAGTAAGCCTTACCTAGCACAGCTTGAGTTGGAGTTGTTCATACAAGTCACGTATCATCATCATCATCATCATCATCATCATCATTATCACCATCATCATGCAGTCCATCAATCTTAACGATGACTAGTCGGGGCCTCAGTATCGCCACAGGACTTTCCACCTTGGCTCCAAACTTGCTTGCGCAGATTAGATGCAGTATCTGTTGCACATCAGATAGACACCCTCTGAGCCTCCAATGCTCATGTCCAGTGGAGCAAACCCGCGATGACTACCAGTAGAGGAGGCTGCAACTTCTGGCCAAAAGTAATCTCAGTGAGGTAAACAGTCACCCTATAATGTCCTCTACTACGCCTTTTCTTTCTGGATGAGGTTCTATAGCCTTTTAAGAAAAACTGCAAGGCAGCAGTAGGATTTGAAGTCAGAGTTCCCATCTCTTAGCCTTTTGCTGTGATAAGGCCCACAAGGTAGTGGTGTTTGATTTTGGGGTTGGTTTCCTTAGTCTTTGCCCAACCAAGAGCACCCACAAGACAGTGGGGTAGGGGTTGGTAGAGTGCCAGGGCATGTCAACACATTGGTGGGCCATAACGCACTACCTTTGGGGTCCCCTACTACTCCGAGATCTCCTATAAGTTTAGCCTGGGGTCGCAAGACACCCAGTTACCGTATGTGGCCAACATGGAGGCACTGTAGGAGTTTTGATGATGGAGAGGCTATGTACTGGCAGGGAAGACTTATACAAGTTGCGTATACATCCACGATAATTAATTCGGCAGTGGCCTTGCTTCTGACGTATGACTTTGTTCAATTCTTGGGATGGGGATTCATCTTTCCAGGCTTTACCTTCTATCCTTGAAAAGAGAATAGTTTACTGCTAATCACCTGAGGCTCAGGCATTTTTTATAACCCATCTATTGTGTTAGCTGTTCAAAACCTTATTTGATCTTATATGTCTAAACTCCCATCCAAAGGTGTTTATAGGATTGCCTACCTTCCCTTTAGACTATAAAATAATGGCCGTGTCTTTCTATTAAATTAAAGGCAGAAAATGCATCAATGTGTATATGCTACATCTGATGATACACATTATTGGTTTAATATCAACTTAAAAATGAGCAGAGGACGAAGTATGACCTTTAGATTTCTTCAACAACTTACAGAGAAATATGGTAAGTTCGAAGCTAATAGATGCATAATGATTACAATCTGTGATGTGAAGCACATTTTCTTACCTGTTAAAACTGCCATAGCAGATCTCCATTTGTTCCAAGAATAATAACTTTCCCTTCTTCAACCCAAGGGAAATAACTCTATTATTCTTAGGTTGTACCTAACATTAACTGAATTCTTATTCTGATACACTGACACCAGTTGAGGATGTGTTCTTTATGATTAGTCCGACAGAGTGTGGGTCATTATGGCATCTTCTGGCCCTACTCTGTCATATTGTAATATACATCTTAGATAGTTCTAGATGGTCCATTCTACTATGTCTTGCCTTCCTTTTCTAGTTAATTACTAACTGTCTGAAGCACTCCTACTGAAGAATACCAATTGGACTACCAAGGCTATTTCTAGAAGCCAGATTGGCTTTACCAATGAAATGCTACTTTTTCCCAAAAAAACTTTGAGTCTTGTACCACATTATACTTTGTGGCATAAGTATATAAGTTGTGTATGTATATGAATAACTTGATCGAATGAATAAACTATTATCAAATATTTGGCTTCCTTGTACTCACTATTATTATATATCTCCTTTTCATTCTATGTGGGTTATTGGCCACCATTACCACTAACTACATAAAAGGTGGTAAATAAACAGCTTGACCAGTAAGTCCAGTTAGTGTAGTAGATGTAGGAATCAGAATTTCCTATTTGTAACTATGTCCGGACTAAAGATGGTTGTGGACGATTCGATTGTGCATCTGCTTTGTTTTTGAAATTCTATTTGTGTTCTCATTAGGTTTTCTATTTTCAGTTCTAACGTTATTTTTATGCTTGAATGAATAAATCTACCCAGACAAAAGATTGCCCTCATCAATAGCAATCAATACGTAAATGATGCAAGCAGCTTGGTTGATGTTCTCTTCATGTTATGACATGTCTCAAGTGGGTTTGAACTTTGTTTATCTTTCTATATATTTGTCATCTCTTCAAGCGTGTGACTTCCTGCACATCAGGTTTGATGCTGAGCACTTTTTCCTTTACTTTTATTCAACTTAATGACACCATGTTTCCATTGAGACATAAGAGGGTATCGTGGTTGTAGGGCAGATTTAAAGCGGCTATCCTCAGTAGAGAAATTGTGCAGCAAGATGTTTATTAACATTACATTTAAATTTCTATATATTGGCACATTTAAAGAGACAGAGAGCAAAAGCAAGTAATATGAGGAAAGAAGTTTAAAGAGTAGAAATTTTTCTGGCTTTTGTTGACCTCTACAGTGAAAAGATTAGATTTTGCTGCAAATCAGATTGGTCGGTAGTATTTATGCTTTTTTAATACAAATTGCTCCAGACAAGATGTGAATCCACTTAATGTAATAAGCAAACAAGAACGAAAAATAATTATCAAAAAGACAGGAGATACCTATTGACCTTAGTCTCGAAAAAACCAAGGTTAAAATTAAGGGGAAAACAGCAGGAAGAGAGTTCCACAAGCTTGGGGTTCTTGAAAAGAATCTATTGGAATAGAAAACTGTATTACAATGAGGTATCAAAACAGCAAATTAATGGAGACCACTAGACTAACAAGTCAAACGAGCTGGAACAAAGGAGGCAGGAAATAAAACAGACAATTCTGAAGAACATATGCCATAATAGTATTTATAAAAAAAGACTGAGACTAGCAACATTACAATTGTGAGAGAGAGGTTGCAAAGAAGAAGATAAAGTGGGGCCAATTAAATTGCAGGTACGTTTCTGCACCTTATCAAGAACTCTCAAATAGGACAGAGATTCACCAGCTCAAATATGACAACAATACTTCATACATGGTTTGATGGTAGATTTGTAGAGATAGAGAATAGCCTCAGGTGTGAGAAAGTAACCTACTTTACAAGAAGCAGAAAGAGCAATGGATTTAATATATGAACTTCAAGAAAGATTTGATAAGAATAAAAGATCGAAATGTTAGACGATTTTTCCTCAAGAGCCATCCATGGGCATCTCAAGAAGAAAAGGTTGGTTGGTTGTTTTTGTTTTACAGCATATCAATCCTTTTTAGGTCATTTAATGCCGAATCCAGTGAATCGGAAGAAAAATTTTTAATAGAATATATTCTTTTTTTTCCAAGTCAGTTTCTATTTAACCCATAGTTGGGACCCTGACAGGTACTACCACTCCGGGTCAGAGTGGACCTGGGAGCAATGGCAATTAAGGGGTGGCTCCACACTCCCCAAAGCCCACAAGCTGGGGCCATCGGATATAGATTAAGAGCATATCCAGGACCAAGAAAAAAAGGGACACACCTACGATTAAAAGACAAAAAGCTGAGTATTAACAGAAATAAATGAGACAAGCCATTTCGTACCCCCAATCTACAACTCAACCTAAGTCAACTTCTTGATTAGCTGCATATTTCAACTGATCAGATGTTAAAAAACAACACCAACATAGAGAGTTGTATACATATTGTACACATATTGTATACATATTGAATAATTATTTATATAAAATAAATACCAATGAATAATTATTTATATAAAAATAAATACATTATAATATAAATTTTCTCTGATAAGAGTGTATATCATTAAAAACAAGTTAAGATCCAAAATAAAAGATATTTACATTGTATGAGTAAAGAACTGACCAGAGATAGATTAGTTTGGATGTAAATTTTTAAAAGCCGACCAACACATGCCAGCATGTAAAATGGATGTTAAACTGCTGCTGCTGCTGCTGCTGCTGCTGATGATGATGATGATGATGAGGAGGAGGAGGAGGAGGAGGAGGATGCCTTCCTTAGAAATCATTCTTATTATCTTTACCTCTCAATCAGTTTAGATACCAGTTAGGTGTTAGGTAGAAAAGTCAGTCCATTAAGATTAGCAAACTCTGGTCTTCAAAAAATACCTGAGCAGTCCCGTTGGCATTCTCTGATAAGGGCGCCTTAGGCGATTAGCGAAAAACTAACCCTTCTCAAAGCGAAGACATCTTAGGAAGATGAACATCCTGAAACTTAGTAGGACAATACCTAATAAAGTTACTGATTTTTAAGGACGAATCCCTACCTGGTATAAAGAAAAATACAATGAAGATAGGCACTATATCTAGTTTAGTGATTAATACAAGCGATAACTTTTCAGTTTTAAATAAAATTAGTTTTTTGGGGATAGAAGATTTTTCATGCACATCATTGGAACACTTTGCCAAAACATGTTCGTATTGAATTTAGTAGTCAGTGCTCAGCTGTTTTATAAGTTGAGCTCAAACTAAATAAAAGTCTAGAAAGTTGGTTGATCTAAAATGCTACCAAAGGTAAAATAAGTTGCTCTTTTGTAATTAAGAACTTAAAAAATGAGTACAAATTTATTTGCTTGAAGTTTATAAAGTTCCGTGTAGACAAAACGAATGAAAAAAATTTTTTTTTTAAATGGCCGCCTTTTCTCTTTACATGTTTGCAATATTGTCACCTAACATGCAAATGAGATGCTTTCGGTTGGATATAAAAATCCTGATTTTTCAGAGACTAGGTTGATTTTTAATTTAGATGTCAGAGTAGCAAATGTTGTCAGCAGTGTGTTGTGTTGAGTTTTGGCAGTAGAGTGTTGAGATTTGGAGTTGAGTTTTTGATAGCAGAGCATCGAGATTTAGAGTAGCAAGTTTTTGGCAGCAGTGTGTCGAATTTGATTGTTTTAACCACAGTTGTTTTATAAGAAGCTTGAGATGTTCCATTATGTTTGGATAGGTAAATCCAATTTCTGGTTTCTGATTGGCCATGAATGATTAATCAATCTATTATATGAATATTACTTAATTCAAATAATTTTTTTAATATGAACTATTTGGGGTCCTTTATGAGAATAAGTGTCATTTTGTTTTTACTGTGCTAGGTGATTTAGCTATACTGTGACCAATCAGCTTGCAAGGCATATTAATTTCACCTGTCCCCTGAAGATCTAGTTCAGCCCCTTTGGAAATCACAGTCGGTTAGCAGAGAGAATCCTAAAAGTAACAAGGAAAGATGTCTCTCTCTTTCTCTCCTATCTCTGTCCATCTTCACCTAAATTAACAACCACATAACTTTTGCTTCCCTTTATTTTGTCCTTTAGTCCTCACATTCTAAGAGCGATGTTCTGACAAAGAGGAAAGAATTGTTGTTTTCTAGATATGAATCTATTCCATCTAACACATCGTTGGCAAGTTCTTGACATTGAAGTAGTCAGAGTTTTGTTTTCCATAATAGAAGCATTGTTTAAATTTTAACATCATGGCAAGGGGGAAAAAGGGGGGAAAAATGTATAAAATTCTGAGGATTCAGTCTCCAAAATATTAATTTTAAAGAAATAAATATTTTTTTATTTTCTTTTATTGTGTTATAATTTGGCTTATAAACATATTTTATACATACTTTATTGAAGTAATTGTCTGTATTTTTGAGATGAGGTGTTTTCATTTATTGAGATTGTTGGACTGACTTCCTCATCTTGGTTGTTATAGTCACTATAACAACCAATCAGTCCGACAATCTCAATAAATGGAATATTTTATTGAAGCAGTATTTTTTTTAATTCCTTACACCAAGTGGCTTCATGCCTTGTCTGGAGCGATTCTCATAAAATAAAACTGCTGGCAGTCCTTTGACAGCTCAAGAAACTTTCTATCTTTCTTTTCTTCGCTTGGACACTGCCCAACTTTCTTCCAACTATACCAAATGGTAAAGGTAATTCAATAAATCTGTAGCGGCAAGAGCAGATATACTCGCAGCTTATGATTTTGAATATGTTTGCTTTATTGCTGATTGGTTGTAGTAGTCAACTTCCTTCTTGGCTTATCCAATCAAAGACCATCACTCAAGTGAGTTGATCACATGACTGAGTTTATAAAAGGTTAAACAGATGGCAATTCTCTCTTTTTGTCTTCCCACCTCTCACTGACAGCACACTCCTCTGTTGGGGCACAACCTCGCCCGGCCCTTTTAAACCTAGGTCAACATTAGAAGACAAACAAACCAATATGGCTACCTCTGCACATGAACTCTCTTTTTCCCACAGGACTCTCTAATTTTTTGTCCCTGTCCATACATGGACGCATGTTCCTAGTACTAACTTCAACATGTATGCATCAACTCTTTCTTTCAACAGGTCTGTCTAATCTTTCATCAATGTCTTTACGTAGGAACTTTTCCCAATACTAACCCTTTCTCTTACAAGTTATACTAACAAAGGTAATACATAGAGTCGTTCTAAAATGATAGAGAGAGGCACTTATCTTTTCAAACTACAAATCCTTTCTTTGTTGTTATAAAAAAAGGGTTTTACCTTTTCTTTCAGGTGATGCTTTTCTTTACATACTATCAATATGTAGATGTTGGTATTAACACCTCCCTGATACGGTTAGCTCTTAGATTAAAAAAAAAAGTGAATATGATTGTTTTTTTTTTTATTATTATTATTTTATTCAATTTATGTTGCACTCAAATTATGATGTTATATGAACAAACGGACATTTCATTTTATTTTATTCAGGATTGTTACATTATTTCTTTATTACAATAGACAAAAATGTCACATAACAATTATCATTAACTTTATTATTCCTGTTTCTATTTTTAAATGCCAATAAAAATGTCAATGTCAGCGACAGATTTTAAGTTAAAAAATGATATTTAAATAGGTACTCAAGGGAAGTAACTCATGTTAAGTAAAAAGTATCTGCGTTTCTATTATGTTGCTTTACTATTAAGTTGGTATGTTGAGGTTAAATGTCTCTTGATTCTCCACGTTTAGATTAATTTTTCTAGACAATAAAAATAATTTAATGACAATTTCATGCATTAAATAAACATAAAATTAAAGTGTGGTTCAAATGAATATAAAAAAAGAACTGTATGCAATCACCAATTACCATGGGAGAAAATGAGAGGCGATGATGCTCTAGTGGTTAACGACCTATACTGACGCCCCAAGTTCGAATTCAGTTCATTCCACAAAAAATCACTTTCAGTTAGAATGTTGACAACCTTCATGTGATCCCTCCCGTAATCCCCAATGTTTTTCTAGAAAGAATTCTGGCTAGAAAAATATTGGGGCAAATAATTCCAACAATAGAATCTTTGGATTCATACGATATAATGATGATGATGATGATGATGATGATGATTATAATGATGATGATGATGATGATGATGATGATGATGATGATGATGATGATGATGATGGGGATGATGATGAGGATGATGAGGATGATGATGATTATGATGATGATGATGATGATGGTGGTGGTGGTGGTGGTGGTGGTGGTGGTGGTGGGGAAAAAAAGAGAGAAGGTTGTTTTTATTTTATGGCATTTCCGGTTTATTTAATACCAAATTCAGTCATTTTTGTAAAAGTTTTATGTTTCAAGTACTTTATATTTTCAAATGATTATTTTTGGTGTTTGGTTTGGTTGTTTTGTAGAAGAAATTCGTTGTTTTTGATTTGAGTTTGACAGAACATGATCGAGTTTTCCAAGAGAAAGGGAAAACATCAAAGTTTGTTGCAGTTGAAGTCTTAATGCTGGTATCTTAAGACAGCCTGATCTGGAGCTGGAGTAAAATTGTTGAAGTTAAATGAGCACTCTGGAGAAATTCGTCACATGATTGAGAACAAAACTTTCGTCCAGGGCAGAGTTAATTTGTTGTGTCAATATATGTGTGGATTGGCAGGTTTTACTGAAATATTTGCTAAAAGCATTTTAGGACTGTTTTTATTATTTTTTAATTTTTTTATTTTTTGAAAGAATAGTTCGCTATTCTCTCACATATCAAACTTACTGTTCCCAAATGGTTACCTATTTATTACTGGCTAGACTCAACATTTCTTAACTTCAGTGATATGACAAGAATTCCTTTGTCAATATAATAATGCCGTTATTTACAGTAAATGCAAGTGAAAGTATTACTTAATGGTGATATATAAAAAAATAAAGGATAATAATTAAGTAATAATTAAAGCAGAAAATTAATAATCATCAGTTTTTCAATTCTGGCAATTGTATATCCAGATAAGATATTTGCATTACTTGGAAAACCTCTGTTAACCATAATCTGGACAACTATTTAAAATTCCATGCAGCCATGGCGCAACCAAACTTAAAATTCATATCATCAGTCTGAAACTCTTTTTTGCTTAGAACAATTATCACCTAAAAACCTTTCAAAGACATTTAATCAAGTGAATACAGTTCATCAGACACCTGCCACCCTGAATGTAATGAATATGAATGCATCCAGATTCCTCCTCACAAGAATATAATTGGTTGGTGTAAACTGTAAATATCAACAGGTATAACACCCTGGGAAAGACATCGAAAGATACACTGAAAGTCTAAAGATTAAGTATAATACCAACTACGACTATAAACAACCATTCAGTAAAACCCTTAGATTCTATTGCTTGATTACCGTAGCCAAGATCACTCAGCCATTTCAAACAAATATATCCCTTTTCCGGGACATATCACATTGTTTCCCTGGATATAGAATTCATTGAAATTATAACAGCTTGCAACTGACTTGGCAAATACTCAAATATTTATTAACCATCTCATCAACAACAATCGCGAGCATTATTTATTTCCATGTGTCTAACACACATGGGCATCTCTAAAAAATCAGGAAATACAGGAAGTAAAGCTCCCTTGACTTTCAAATAAATTTTTGTGCTCAAAATTGCTGAAGAATGGAATAAACTGCATCAATTGTTAGCTGCTGAGACACTATACTTGTGAAAATTCGATTACTCATTGATACCGGTGGTTTCAGGTATGGGGGATCCATCCTGTTAGACAGGGAAGTACTCTAGAGTTCCATCCTCAGTAAGCAAACCTAATGCTGAATTATGCAATATATGCAAATCTATATAAAGATAATCCTCTAGACTTTGGGCTATGAAGGAGCTGATGAATAAGAACTAAGCATGAACGCATGGAGGCAAGAAAATGGTTAAAATAAGGGGCCATGTATAGGGAGTTTATAATTGGTCCCAGTTAATAATGCAGTAAAACTCCAAAATTAACATTAATGGGTTCGAAACACGTCTTTTCTTTTTATATAAAAAAAGTGCCATGTTACTTTTTGTAAGAAGAATTCAAGGAAGCAAGGGAGATAATTAGAAAACAAGTGCAGTAACAACAATCACACTTTGTGGTTAAAGGTTTTGAATATCTTTGGTTTGTAAATTTCGTGTTGATTGGTGGTAGCAATTAACTTTACTTCAGGCTTGCCTATTCAGAAACTATCTCTCTGGCAAGCTAAGCACCGGACAGAGTTTATGAAAAGATTAAACACGCGGCAACTCTCTTTTTTCTCTTTCTGGCTCTTGGTGTTGCTAACAACTCACTTCTCTCTTGGGGTGCAACAGAAAACGCCCGAGCCTGAGGATCGACTAAGTACAAGGAGACAACAAACTCATCATGGCTACTATCAAACCTTAACGTCAAAAACATACATGAACTTTTTTCTCTTTCAACAGGACTGGCTAACTTTTTTGTCTCCATTCAATACACATAGACACATGCTTCCATAACTAACCCTTTTCTTGTTATATTTGGATTATTCAAGCTACTGTTCTCATCTTGAGTGCCATTTTCATAAAGTTAATGTAACCTCCGACCTTCTTCAGGTGTATCTTGTCAAACTCGCGAATGTTTCTGTCAAACTTG